>NC_142185.1:11034120-11185346 GCF_026936395.1 Plectropomus leopardus | reverse complement strand
CTTTGTTGACTAATGTTTCAAATATACCAGCATGATTAATGCTGGTCTATTTTCTCAATTCAATTTGGAATGCTTAATTCCAAATTGAAGTTTGCTATCATTCAGAAAACACCAGCCAACATTTGTATGTGGGCCTCATATGGATAGTAAATGGGCTGAAAAATGGGCCCTATATGGGATTGTCCATGGGTTTGATATGGCCTCATGCCAATTGCCCACATGGTTGGGTGGGCAACCATGTGGGCTCCACACGGGTTATTCTAGGGCTACCTGGGCACCAATGGGGTATGGGCATCTTATCTCGGGCCCACTTGGTAAACCAAGCCTTGTGGACAATTGGCATGAGGCCATCATAAAACCCACGGACAATCCTGATCATTAAAATAATCTTCAAAAGAAATCACTCATCCATTTCAAGTCTAAATCCATTAGTATGACCCAGTATATTGGGTCATTATTTGGATGATCACTATTACAGCAATCAAGCCGCTGAGAGTATTTCTATGAAGAGCACATGTGTATTTAATATTAGAATGAGATCAACAAAAACATTTTCACACACACTGGTTATAAAAGGGCCATGACTTATCTGGTACAACAGTAAATACATGTATATGGTAATCATGATGACATGCATTTCAGTTAGTTATTGTTGCCCAGACTTTGATTGTGATAATTGAATGCATCATGCCAATGGTAATTATCTCAAATAATGGAACAACAGTTGTCACATAATATGATGTTTTTATGATGTTTGGGCTGCTTTTACAATCTATAGCCATAATTTCTGCAACTCTCCTTTAAAGGTCTGGTGTGGAGGATTAGGGCAATATATTGGCAGAAATGGAATAAAGTATTCCTAACTATTTTTTATATTGGTTTTAATCACCTGAAACTTAGAATCATTTAAATCTATATAGGACTACCGAGTAGGTCCCATTCCACAGAGATCCCTTCTACAATATCCCAGTATAGACTACTAAAAACTGGCTCTAGATGGGGCCATTTACGTTTCTGCATTGGCCACCGTAGTTCTCCTTTACACTTGGCACACGTGCAAGTTTCTGTTGGTTGCAATCTGCAACCGCACTGCTAGATGGCACTAAATCCTACACACTAGACCTTTAATGCGAATATAAGAATGACTCAAGACAAAGTCACAATGCTGTCTTCTTTTGTGTATGTCTTCAGGTGGCGTAAACCTTAAATCAATTCAATATCTGCATAATGTTAAATTAAGCACATTCCAAGTACTCCTGGACAATATTTTAACATGATTTGGTGGAAAACAACAGAATGTAGTTGTAAGATAGCAAAAGGAAGAAGTATATAAAGAAATCATGTAATAAATCATTTCAGTGACAGCTACGCAAATCATCTTTAGCCAGCTAGGTTGCATTTGTGTAACACTTACCATATGTTTGTCATCTATTCAATGATATTTTGTCATGTTTGCTTCACATTTGGTTATGCTTGTCATTTTTGTACTCTTCAGAAATCATTTCCTATCTGGATGTTAAGTTGAATTTTCATTTAGCATAAAACTACAGTGTGTGACTCACATTCAAAACACTATTCCAATAAAAAAGTAAAACATTCATGTTTTTATTCAATGCCATTCTTTCCATGTGCAGTTTCAGACTTATATGAAACATAAGAAAATGGAATTTTGTAGAATTTTTACAAATGCATTGTTTGAACCATGTTGCAGACACACACGCTGTAAAATTTGACACATTGGTCTTACTGAAAATAATCTTGGAAATCGATTGCCTTGTAAATAAACATGGCTTTAGTCTTATTTTATGTTTCCTTTATATATAATAAAGTTTACTCAAAAATAGCTGAATTAACTGAATTTTGGGAAGTTGTTGCAAATTAAAAAAGATGTGAAATTACCTTGCTCTTCATAAGTGTTAGCAATTTCAGTACATCAAGTTAGCCGAACTTGACTACATCATGACATAGAAGATTCTGCCAATGATGAAGTAAGGACAGTTGCAAGTTCAGTTCTGTTAACGTTTAAGATTTGCAACCAGCAGAATATAGATACATAGCACAGTAAATTGATTTACTGAAGTAGCTAAAACTTAGAAAAAATTGATTTAATTAAACTTGTCCTCTTTAAGATGCAACAACCTAACAAAAATAAGTAATTATGGCTACTTTTTAAGTTCAATAGATAGATAGAAATAGAGAAATAGATTTTTTGTTTTTTAAGGCATCAGTTTCCTAGATTGTTTAGGTAAAATAAACTTTGTAGATTTTGCAGTGCATAGAATTAAATGATTGATCCCTATATTAGAATGGCGGGACAAATGAATTTGTTGAATACCTAACATTAATACATTTTTTTGTGTTACATGTAAGTGTCAATATGAACTTTAAATATGGCTTTGAGCTCAATCCCAACAAAAATATTCCACATCACACCTCTTATTTTAAAAGGACAAGGAGCACAAAGTGAAGATTTCAACTTGCCAAAATTAATAGAAACATTAAACATTTAGTCTAATTTATAACATTTTGTATTGCTTTTTCCTCCTGCAGGTCTTCCAGACATTGTGTGAGTGTATAATTTATTTTTTACAGGGACAGGGTTGAGTTAGCTTTTCACGTCAGTGATGATTTTTTCCAAACTAGATCCTTTCTGCACCTTTGCCCTTATTAGATTTTTTTTGCCACACAGCAAAAAGAGTTGTTATTTTGAGGTATTTATGCTGCAGAAATGAAAAGACAAGGAGGGGGAAAAAAAGAAAAGTGCATGGGCCTGTATTAGTTTGAGCTGTACAAGTTGATACAAGTTCATATTTTCCAGGAATTTGTTGCACGGTGGTGTAGAGTCGGGCCAGCAGTTGTGTTTAAGACATGGAGATGTAGTCTGAAGAGGAGGAAAATGACATGGAGCACTCGTCTCCTTCTATCTCCCCTGGATCCTCTCCTCACCTCTCCTCTCCTCTCCTCTCCTCTCCATTCCTTTCCTTTCCTCTCCTCTCCTCTCCTCTGTTTTGAAGCTGTGCAGGCATTTAGTGTGGCATGGGCAAAGCCAGAGAAAATAGACAAGTGAGCAGATAGATTTATTGGAGTATTGGTATAAATATGGTAGTCTGTCGACATCTGTGTGCATGTGGCTGCATGTGTCTGTATTTTTCAGTCTGTGTGTGTGTGTGTGTGTGTGTGTGTGTGTGCTTTCATCCATATGTGTGTGTCCGTTGGAGTGCGTGGCCAGGTTAGAATGGGTGTATTTTTCCATGTGTCCCTCTGAGAAAGAAATAGTGCCTTAGGAATGCAACATCGTCCCTAGAGATGAGTTTTATCTCCACCTACAATGACTGCTAAGTGCTCATACACACACAGACTTACACAAAGCATTAATGAAGGGTTGCCACTGTAAATGGATCTATAGTGTTATGCAGACAGTCATTTCCGTGGATCAGTCAGATAAATAGAGTCCTCCTGTTTCTTATCTCCAACATTGAAATCTAGGTGGTCTCCTGCTTTTATTTACCATGCATTTCCTGTAAATGTGTGTTCGCTTGCAGAAAAACGAAGAGAGCTTGAACATGGAGAGTAGAAATGAGATTATTTAACATGAGAAATGAGTGGGCCGCTATAGGGAAATGAGCGACAAGGGAGGGGAAGTTATTAATGAATAGAGGAAAAGGGAAAGGAGAAAGAAAGATAACAAGAGAGAAAGAGACACAGAAAGAGAACTTAGGGGTAACCAGACACTATAATGCTCCTCCATTTGTGTGAACTCCTCCAATTCTCCATCAATCTTGCAGTGAGACGTTGCTTACACAAAGGGCACATCTCGAGATCAACTCTGTGTGGGGTTTAATCAGATACCAGTGACTGTAATTACAGGAGTGGGAGACACACACTCACACACACAGACACGTTTTATACAGACCATGAAATGAAGCAATCTTGCTTCTTTTACAGATAAAATATGCACTAAAAGTATAATTTATCATTCTCTCAAGACAGAGACATGCACATTCTCAACATTTGCACACTTCAATACACGCACGTGCACACACACACACACACACACACACACACACACACACACACACACACGACCTCCAATTTGGCTCAGTGTGTTTGGAGGAGACAGTGATCTTTATGAGTTAATGCAGGCCCTGGAGGTGATGGCTCAGCTGCTGCCTAAGTTCCACAGGCCACCCAACTAGGCTGCTAGTTTTAAGAGATTTAATAGTTCATTTTGTGCATGACATTTGCATGTCCACCTTTTTAGGCACAGCTTGCCTTGGAGACTTACAGGGATAGTTTTTTTTTTTGAAGTGGGGTATCGACTACTTATTCATAGTCAGTATATTACATAAAGTAGATGTCAGTCGGCGTACCCCCAGTTTGGAGAAGCAGGTTGAAGTCCGACAAGCAATCTACTGTTGTGGAGGAGTCAGCAACAAAATGTATTTTAGCCACCGAAAATAATTCCCTCCTAAAAATATCAATGTCTATTAAGTGCACGCTTTATTAATATTAATATTAATATTAATATTTAGTAGTTTTAACTGCTTTACATTAATGTTAAGAAGTGAAAATTAAGCCGTTATATCGCTCTCTTTAAAGCCAGATGCCAATGAAAAAACTGCCTCTTTTAGTTAGTTTGTGTTATTGTATGACTTTAATGTCTGTGAGGGTTAGTTCAGATTCACCACATTTGGTGACTTTGACAGGTGCATATATGGGTAACTGAAGCCACTAAAGGCTACCCTGTTGAAGCAGGTTGTCTAACATAAAGGTAGAGAAAATAGTCACAATATACCATACACCTAAACTAATAGTGATTTCTTTTTAGGTGGGACTTTTTTTAGGTGGCTTAAATACATTTTGTTGCTGACCCCATTTGTAGCAGTGCGTTGCTTCTGTGTTGGCCTCCTTATCCAAACTGGGGCCATGCCACCTAACATTTACTGTACATAATACATTAGGACTGAGTACCCCATACAACCCTATTAAGAAAATCCAAACTATTCCTTTAAATTAACTATACAACAGAACAGATCAGGAGATTCACTTTGTGCACAGGGTTGTTTCCTAAACATGAGTTGAGACAAGCCAGATAAATTGCTGTGCAGATAAAGCTCAGTGAGAGTAGTTTCATTTTAAAATGTATTTTGGCAAAATCACGCCCCTCCTAAAGAAATACACTAGAAAACTAGTGCTTTTCTTGAGGAACCTGTCATCATTGCAACATCCTGAAACAACAACTTGCTGCCTTGAGAAATACTCTTTGACCCCCATCATTGTCGTGGGTGGATAAACATTGAGATGACCTCGCAATACTCATCTCTTCCACCCACCTAAATCTCCCCGCATCTGTCCCACATCTCCCTTTCTTGCACTTCGTCACGTCATCCTTGCAATTGTGTAATTTATCAAACTCCGTAACTGTCTCCCCCCCTTCTCTTTGTTATCTTGGGTTGTGAAAACATGGCCGCCACAGGTTAGTGGGAGACAGAGCCAGCGGGGGGTTGGGGAGGGCTGCTGTCCATTGTGGCTGCTTTGGCTCAGTGTCTGTTCCTGTGTGAAGACAGGGCAGGTTTCTTTCTCTTCAGGACAGAGACAATAAACATGGTTGTTTGTGCAACAACAGTCATGGAATGCCTTGAAAGGAAGCGGAGAATCAGCCTGCTAGTGTTTGCAAATGTGTATGGGCAACATGCGTTTTGCGTACAAAGCATCTGTTGAAGCATCTGGGGAAGAGAACCAGAAATAATTTTGCAGCACAACACACACAGGCATGGGGACATTCTTATAAAACACCCTTAACCATTATCTAGTCAGACTGAAATTTAATGACATAAGACTCATTCATTCATTAAGCGAAACTGCTTATTCCGATGAGAGTTGAGTTGACAGTGGTTGAGAGACGGGGTACATCCTGGACAGGGACCTATCACAGAGCTGACACACAGAGACAGATACCCATTCATGCTATTTAGAGTCTCCAATTAACCTTACTTGCATGGATTTGGACTATCAGAGGAAGCCCAAGAACCCAGCACAGGGAGAACATGCAGACTCCACACAGAAGGGCTTCCCCACCCGGAACCCTCTTGCTGTGAGGTGACATTGCTAAAATTACATGACTGTGCTGACATGAGATTCAACTTAACAATATCAGAAAAAACTTGCAACTTGACTTGGACCTTAACACCAGTGACTCATGACTTCACTTGGACTTTTGCCTTTTTAATTGAAAATACTTGATACCTTCCATAAAGCCCACATAATAAAAAGTATTTTATTTAAAAAGTGTTCCATGATTCAGTTTATTTCCTTTCAATTCCATGAATTAACTAAAACACTATTCATTCTCAGCAAGTTCAGACTGAATTCCCCAGATCCACATTGTTTGAACCAATCTGATTGCATCCTAGCAAGCTGAAGAAGATCAGTGATGATTTAACGTTATGTTACTGAGCAGCAATTGGGGAAAAAAAAAAGACCAAGATAGTTTTTTTGTTTCATAAAAGATAATTTTCTTTACACACAAATATGATGGTCAACAAAAAATAAATGACACTATGCAAATTTTGCAGGACAAAAAATATTAGTTCTTAACTTCTTTGAACAAATAAATACACATTATAGGACTAGGACTTGGGACTTGACCCAGGACTTGCTGTTTTGCAATGACTTGGTCCCACCTCTGCCCTCAAGCTCTGTGACATGTGAGCTGCTACAATGTGATGAGGCCCATTACTGTAACATACTGTATATGCTATCCTACAAGATTATTGCACTAGTACAATAACACAGGGTTAAGCAATGTTCACAGAATTAGCTTACCACCGCTAGTCATTTTGGGTCGTGAACACAAGATGGCGTCCTTGCAAAAGAAAGTTGATATACTCAATTACTACACCTTTGTCCTACTGGGGTCGACAGACTGCACTGAGAGGACTGATGGTAATGATAATCATGTTAAAAGCAGTAATTAGTAAGTAAATTAAAATCAAGAGAAATACACTGTACTTAAATAATATTACCAAAAGAGGATATAAATCTAGTATAAATGATTTAAACTTGCAGAGCTTTGTAAACCCAGCTATTCTTCATGTGGCTATCAACCCAGCTTTTTAGCCTATGTAACCATTATGTGTACTTGTGTTTGTGTTTGTACATGGACATTAGTTTTTATGTGTGCAAGAAAGAGAGAGAGAGAGATTTTTATTGACATTTTTAGCTTAGTCACCCATATAATTATCCAACTGTTCTTTATATGGCAACCTTGCTCTAAAGCAACGATAAGGGTTTGTAAAACAGTTGTGGGCCGGCTGTGCCTGCTACCTTGCATACCTCCCTAGTTGAACTACACACACACACACACACACACACACACAAAATCCAGTAGCATGTGCACACTCTCTCACACAAACACACAAACAACAACATTTTAAGACCACAATAGCATGCAAACATGTTGTAATCATTCCCAATTCGAAATATCCAAGGGTAAGTGAGGCAGGATGAAAAGCAAGCAGTTCTGATACCACTAAACAAAAAGACTAAGGAACTGTATGTATAGGTGTGCATGTGCACAAATCTAAACATATATTTGCATCTTTAAAAGAATCTTTAAGTTTTTCAGAATAGTATCATTAACTTGTCTTTCCCCTGCCTCTGTTAAGTAACACAGTTACAGAGACAGGTTCTTGACTTCTAAGATTGGTCTGTTGGTAGTTTTATCACTGTTTAAGTGTCCTTTTTGACCGTTATAAAAGGGGGTCTATTCTTCAAATTTTTTAAGATCACACTCATATATTGAGTTTTTTAAAAAGCATTTTTGCATGTTTTTAATATTAAAAAACACTTTCTTTTCCTTACACCTTGAAAAACTCAATTTTAGCACTTGTCTCTTAAAGTCCCCCCTCCAGAAAAAGCCCAGTCTGCGCTGATTGGTCAGCGTTTCTGGGTATTCCACTTCTGAGTTTCACTAAACCTTCATTGTAGTTGGTAGAATGACTGTTACAGAGTATAGTGGCACAAACATAACCAAGAAAAGCCTCAAATCACAGCCAGACATGTGCCAGCAGGAATATGATCCAAAATCCGTGCAAAACTACTAACAACATCTGCAATCAGAAATACATGTTTCACTGATGATAGCGTGTAGCTACATGTAGTGGTGTATTTTTTTCGCTGAAGAATAACTTTAACAGAGTACAGAGCACTTTTGACCGTGTTAAATAAACTTCTAGATCAAAATCACACCTTGACATGTTCCAGTAAGAATATGATCCAAAATTGGGGCAAAATTATTATCCGCAACCAACATTACATGATTCACTGATGTTAACATGTAGCAAAATGTAGCAGTGTAGGCCTACTTGCAGCTGGGAAATGACTGTAAGAGAGCAAAGAAGCACTTTCACCGCAAAAAAATCACCAATAAAAGCTTTGAAACCAAAATTTTCTCATTTTAACATTTTCCAGCAGGAATATGATCCAAAATTGTGGAGAAAACATCTTCTACCAACATTGCATTTTTCCCTGATGTTAGCATGTAGCTACATGTAGCACACTACATTGTGTAAACATGTACACTAGTGTGCCTGGAGCAGATTATCATATAAAGAAATCCATCACAAGCTAAAGACAGTTTAAAAGTAGAAAAAGACACTTGGAAACACAATGTTCAGAACATTGTGCAGCCTACGGTTTTTGCTCACAGGGAATACTTTTATATACATTTACCTCATTATTTGAAACTTTAACAATGTTTAATACACATTCGACATTGTAACAATATATTTATGACAGGAAATGACATAATCGTCACATATATCCTTAGACCCATCAGGACACCTCATAAAAGTGCTATTGAATGAGATGTTGAACGCTTACTTGCATTCAGTGACAGAAATGGTGATTAGTGAAGAAATTGTGAAATAAACACAAGGGTGTATGTAGCTACATGAACAGATGACTTACTTTATGATGCAAACTTTGATAAAACAGTTTTTTAAAAATTGTATTTCTTTTGTCTTTCCAATGCCCCTCATAAAGTTTGAGGGACAAATAAGTGGATTAACAGAAGTAAAATAATTCCAAGCAACTGTGACCCTATCAAAAGTCCATTCTGTTTTTAAAATGAACAATTATTATAGTACCTTTAGTTGACCTGAGAATGTAAAATATGACTCTTTCACTTTCTCCCTTTCCCAAAAAATACAACCCAAGAAATATTTTCTTTTCCATTCACAGAGGGGGAAAAAAAGTTTAGCATCCCACGTTGGTGCCTGTTTTGTTAAAGGATCCTCGGCAAAGTTTTACCTCCCCTCAGGCATGTGTTCTCTGTACATTCTGTGAATCGTCAGGATCATCCAAAATAAAGCCAGTTCTCATAACCCCAGGATATTTTCATTCCCGGCAGTGACGGGTTAATTGATTAGAACCACACTGGGGTCTTGGCATGAGGATTGCAACACAGATACAATACATTACAGTACGAAACAGCTCTGTGACTGCTTTAATAACATGCATGTGTTACAAGCACTGGAAGGTACAACAAACATTCGATCTACAGCATAACGTAGCAGGAGTGGGTTTGTAGATTAGTAAAATAAAGTGGTGGATTTTACATTCGCATTGTAAATGAGAGAATATTAAATGTCAATCATAATATAGAAATTCTGAGCCCTGCTTATTTACCTGGAAATGATATCTCTGTTGTGCTATAAGATGATGTCAAACAGTGTCATAATGTTGCTTTTGTCAAACTGAATTCCAACGAAGAAAGAAAAAGGAAAAAGGAGAGCAACAAGAGTACGTTTTGTTTTTTGACTTTCTCTTTTTTAAACACTTCAATCACAGCTGCCATCGATCTGGAATACTGATTGTCTAACTGGCAGCCCTGTCATTTGTCTCAGTTCCCTCTGGTGTAATTGCACAGCTGTCCCTTCCTTTCCACTGTTTATCCTGCCCTGCCCGCTCTCCACATTTCACGCAAAATCACAAAACATGTGTCCCTGCATGCAAAAACATACAAACACCCATGCATATTGACAGCCTGTTGCGCCCACTCTCTTTTTCTTCCCTCTTTCTCTGTCTCCTACGCTCGCACAAACACACACACACGGAGCCAAGAATTTGCTTGTTAGAAGTTTGTTACTAGAGTCGAGCCTTGTAATTGACTAACCTCTGCTCCGCCGCGCTCTCCTCTGCTTTGCTCATTTTCGTCAGCTCGGTGCAAAACTCTCCAAGAAACATGAACTTCGCTTGAACTCCCCTCTCAGAGAGACACAGAAAGCGAGGGTGTGACAAACATAACTTCTGTCAGTTAATATACTGCACGCTGCACCGTCACAGTGTTATTGGTCCATGGGCTGAGAAAGAGTCAAGTAAAGAAAGGCCAAGAAAGAGAGAAGATTAGGGATTTTACAAAATAGCCACAAGCTGTCTTTAAATTACTATAAGTTGTAATTATTTCTGACCTATCATAAATTCTATCAGAGTAAACTACCTACTACTTAATTTAGGATGTATGAGATCCCAGGGTGACAGTAACAGTGGTTTGGGCTGCATTAAATAGTGAAAGTAACCATGACACCCGCTCTGCTATTTCTGTAACAATGAAGTCAATCTTGAAAGGTTCAAGGCAGTAAAGGAGGGGGGGCACTGCAAACTAATGAAAGCTTATTACTGTACTGTGTAAAATGCACCAAAGTCAAGACACAATTGGAAAAAGGGCAGTAATATAGTACATCACCATTTATGTATCACCTTTGAGTTTATAAGTGTCACAGAGGTAATCAGACAAAAGTAACTATGGTTTTCAACTTAGCACGAAAAGCAGCCATGCTGTTAAACTTTCTGGTCAAAAATGTATAACCAAGAGAAAACAAACTGTTGGAAAACAGTTTTGAACCAATTTAATGCAGTAGTTTGATATTTTGAAGGATAATGCTTATCTCTTTCTTGCTCAGAGTCATATGACAAAATTGATACCACTCTCAAAGAAAGCCGTAATAAAATTTAAGTTGGTCAGTTAAATAAAAATCCACCCTATGTGTAATTGTTATGAATGTTTAAATTAGTTATTGAGACCAAAACTAGGCTCTTAACATGTTTTAGAGCCAGCCACAAGTGGCATTTTAATGAACTGCAGTTTTTAGCACTTCAGTTTTGGCTTAATTTTTACAAGCTTCTTGCCAGAATAAATGTTGCCATTGTGAGACTCTGCAAACCATGCATACAATACATTTACGCAATATTATGCAGTGGATCAGAGGGTCATGCAAATGCACCATTGCCTTTGCTGGCAAAGGTTTCAACTAAAGTCCAATTTCATCAGTTTTTGCTTGTTGCTATTGCAACAGCGTGTCTTGTTGCTGAGTCAAGACATGTTATGGATTCATGAGCACTTGGATGTTCGATAGTCCGATCCAGTCTGGCTGTTCTCATGTATTGTTTGTGTGCTTACTTACAAAAAGTTTTGCACCCAAATTTGTACATATTCCACATAATCATGAGCCAGTATTCATGCATAAAACAAATATTTTGGAAGGCTGTTACCTATGTGCTGACAGGAGTAAAGAAGGAAGTGGTCCTTAGAGGTCCAGTTAGGAGGCAGGTTCTGGTGGTAGATGCGTCACAAAACAAGAAGACTGACGTTTGGAGCCATCTTGACTTTGGGTGAACTCTCGCCTAAACCTAACTTCTGTAACTTTATGTTTATTACATAAACAAGGTAATGTCATCTGTGGGCCATTATTTCACAGGATAACATGCATATCATGAGCATACGTTGATTTAGTACATACTGCACACTGAAAAAGAGTCATTTGTTCTTTTGTTTTCTCCCATCACTATTTTAAATGTCACTCTTTTATAAAATGAAAAAAAAGGGATGATGGATGTCTCATTTTCTAGAACTGTTAGCTTCGCAAAATACATAATCTAACTTTGCATGGTGGCAGTTGCATGGTACAGCATTTATCATTTATTACATTGCTGGAAAAGAAGACATTGCTGGAAAAGAACTGTCCTGGTGTGAGACATTTTCGGTTGAGCCTGAGGAGAAGGTCAGATCAAGTCTCAACACTTACTGTTTTTGGGCCTTAAGCCCAACATGAACTTAGAATTTTACAACTGGATTTGTGTGACGGAGCACAAACATAAAGATCAAATCTTATATTTTCATGTGTTATATTTCAGTAGTAAATCACTGCTGTTCCGTGATACTACCACACTAAAACTTAACAGTGTGATTGCACAAGACCAGAAACTATATTCATAAATACTGCATGACCTCATGTGTTTACATGGCACTCGCCACCAGACTGTGAAAACTTAGCTCGGCGGTGTCTCTCCCTGCAGGACAATAAAGTTTCAATTGAACCAGACACTGCAACTCGACAAAAAGGCCGGCACCGTTGGGAAAACTCAGTGTTTTCCTTTATTATTGAATTAAATGTTCAGCAGTTTCATATTTCATATAGTGGAGAGAGTGAGAGTGAGTGGTGCAAGATAAAAAATAATAAATGTTTTCAAGGGCTACAGGAACTACATGTTAAAACAAAAACGTTCAGGCACAAAAAAGGGAACTATGAAATGAACCTGGCATGAGTATTTGACAAAAATAAAGTCTTTATGTCTCTAGACACAGGAGGTAAGTTGAACTGGGACTAGCACTGAAATGTTTCCCACATCATTTTTAATAAAAGCAACTGGACATACACTCCGCTAAAAAATGGGAGACAATTAAAGGTGTGTGTGTGTGTGTGTGTGTGTGTGTGTGTGTGTGTATGTATATGTGTGCAACGGAGAGAGAGAGAGAAAGAAAGAAAGAAAGAAAGACTGAGAAACACATAGAAAAAGAGGCCAGCCAAGAGTAAGACCCAGCTCCATGGCAGAGGACTCCGATCCAGATGTGGAAGTTGTGTGTATGATATGTCTGCATGTGTGTGCGTCCTTTTCATTATGAATAATGTGTAATAAGTCCACAGCATGAAATATGTAACCTGTGTCTAAAAAAGTGCTATTTCCTGCTGGGACCTATACTTGTCATTGCATTTAAAAAAGTCAGACCCCAAAGTCATCATCCCAAACATATTCCGAGAATAGGAGTGCTTAAATAAAAAACAGGTGGGGCTTATTGTTGTCAATGATATTTGCTCAAGACACATATACTCAATAATCGGTTAATCACATGAGGTTAGTGACATCTAATCTGAGCACTAGCTAGACTTTGACTGTAGATTGCAGTGTCTGAATGGAAGCTAATATCTGCAATAAAAAAAGAAGAAGAAAAGTTAAGTCATGATTAAAAATTTCAGAAGTACTCTGTCTTATATTAAAAGAACTGCCTTACTTTCTTTAAGGTGTCAAAGTAGTTGGTCAACAATAGCTGAAAAGTTGCAAAATAATTGATTTTAAAAATGGTCATAATTAAATATTTTTTTCTTATGCATACTTTTTGACAGTTTTGGTTTTATTTTCTCATAAATGTTAATTATTAAAGCGAGACTGTGTCACTTATTAAAATAGAAATGGCAAATTCCTCTTACAAATTAAGAGAATTAAGAATGAATTTGTCAGTAAACAAAAAAGTTTGGTTGTGGTTCTTTTGTTTTTTGTGTGTTTCTTTTATTCATTTTCAGGTAATAAGTAAATAAATAGGTTGCTCATTGCCTTCTTTCCTTGTTTTTGAAAAAAAAATCAAGCCAGTTTGCTCAGGTTTCAAAGGCACTAAAAGCAGTTATGGTCACTTGAGGAGAGCCTACACTTGATAGCTGCAAATACAAACTATTGTAATTCAACACAGCAGCTCTGCCATAACTTCTACATTAACCTTTTTGGTGATATTGTTTGAAACATGTAAATTAATCTAAATCTAATCTAGAGTATTTTGTCCTCCTGATCTACAAGTGTAAGGGGACAGACAAGTTGGAATACCTCTGAATATCATGAAACCTAATCTGTCATGAGATGCAGAGCTGGTGGACCCAAAAGCAGAAGACAATAGCAACTCAAAAAGATCACTCTTTAATCTTAAGGAACAGCAACTGAGCACTACCAAAGCAAGAATCCAACAAAGACTGCACTGGAAACCAGGACTTAAATACAAACTAGACTGATGAGGAGATGAATTGCAGGTGGGGAAAAAGGGCAGAGAAGCTCAGGTGAGGAGAATAAGGTGATGAGGCAGCTGATTGGCTGGAACGAACTCAGGAGCAGAAAAGGACTAAGAGGCTGAAACAGGACAGATGTGTAGCCAGGTGAATGTGGGTAAAGCAGCATAACAACATAAGAGGAGAAAACACAATAACTGAAAGCCCAAAAAAAAACAAGAAAACACAATCTTCACAAAAATAATCTGACTAAGTGTGAACAAAGACAGACTTAAAAATAATGGCAGTTTACATGAGTCTTATACACTAAAGCAGTCTTAACAAAAGTCTGAAGAAATCAGGACACAGACTGTGACACCAACAATGTATGACACCAACAGAAAATATATTTACACATAGTAAATCAATTAACCATGTTAAAATCTGGATCAATGTCAGTTTCTTCTGCTGCATTTAGATGCCTTTTACAAGCTATATGACTCTTTGAACTGAGTAAATTGGTTTGATTTCTTTTGAAAACACAGAGGGAAAAAGCGATCACCAACTTGGCAAGAAATGTCCCACATATTGCAAAACACTTTCTCTAAAAAACTGGTTTAAAAATTAGGGGGAGATTATTATAAAATAATCCACAAATAGAGATACATGTTCAGAAATGTTTTCTTAAATTTCTGTTTATATTGATTTTTTTTTCATCTTTTTTTTCAGATGGCGGATTAAAAACACATATCATAAAAAATACGGACTTGGTGTTCAAAGGCATTAAGGCTGCACCAGCAATATCCGTGAGCAAAGTTTTTCACTGCTTATGGATTCAACTTTCCAAGTTGTGTCGAGTCTTCTTTCAAAAGTTTTTAAAGCATTCTTTAAGTTGATATATTTTTTTTAATCAGGATTTTGATATTATGAGTGTACATTTTGACCTGTGATAAGCATTTTTATATTCATCATGACTACTTTTCATTGCATTGCATTTCTGTTTTTGGCCGTAATGGGCTTCCATACATTTAAGCTTTAACACCTTTTTATGATATGGTTTATAAAAACTGCCTCACAGGGTCAAGGCAGCATCACAGCAGGGCTCCCCTAAGTGCTGCTGTTTTTGATTCTCCACAAAGAGACGTGGGATTAATGTATGAGTCACTTTTATAAGGAACTGTGATTCAGAAAGTCATTTTATCATCAGTCATGATGAGAGCAAAAGAAGGATCACGATGACAACATCTAACACATCCTGCTGTAGAACCGAACTCAAAGTCTCAGAAACCACTAAGTCCACTAACAAGCCTGCTTTCCTTACATGCCTTGAAATAATTAAGCACCAAGCTGCTGTCCCTGCCAAATCTTCCAGCTCAGGGTGTTGTGATAAATCCCTCTAGGAGAAAATTTGATGTGGGAGTGTTTTCCTGATCTTCTAAATTTGTGTATGGCAACTTAATTGCATCTGAATGCTAAAGCCATGTAGTGTTTTACTGCTCTGGTGACTCCATGCTGGCAGAATGCTTGCTTCCCTCCACTGGTGGGGGAAAACCTTTTTATTTGTGGTCTCTGAATCTTTATTCTAAGCTACTCATAAAGCACTGAGATGAGTGATATCATGTGGTCTTCATCAACATGGGAGCTTTTTGTTTTACTTTATAGTCATTTAAATTGAAAGATTAAAGGCCGTGACACACAGGCAAGGTTAGAGAGCAATGAGAACTTCAGCCGACGTCTTTAACAAGCCCTCATTTTTTCATGATACTCTGTCTACTCACAGAGCACAAGAGGGTCCTCGGAGTGACAACATTCAAACGTTGCAAACTGCTATATACATATTATTGCTTTTAAATATACTGTTATTACTGTAAAGGACAACTCTGCCGATTTTCCACATGTAATTATTGTTAGCACAACTCAGCCTGACAAAACAGTCATCAGCGGCTCTGGACAAGCTTTCTCGGATGTGAGGAAATAACCCACCCTGGTGGTGTACACAAGGGTTATCACCCAGGCAGATACTAAAAAAAAAAGATAAAATAAAATAAATACAAAAATATGTTATGGATCTTGACCTGTGCTAGAGATGAAAAGTTGTGATTTTTCAGCAATTACTGCTCAGTCTTGACCTTTCTTTTTTCTCTTTTTTCAATACGTCTCTTCAGAGTCCCCCACAGCCCAGTCGCCACAATAAAATTGCATTATATGTTACTAGAACCATGAACACATTACATTTGCCCTTTTCATGTGAATCATGTTAGCATTTTTAATATATAAGCTGAATTTGTCGTCAGGAGGTGGAGGGGATGGTGAATGGCAAGTCACCTATGTGAAGCACCTGTCAAGCTGCGGACCACTGTTGGAAATCAACAAACAACATTTTTGACGTCCTTTTACGATGATTCCACCAGTGTTGGTGACACTGAACGTGTGTTATTACAGACACAGTGAGACATTTTCCAGCTGTGTCTGAGCAACCAAATATGGGTGTTTTAAGTCAAAACATGACTTTTTTCTAACCACAACAAAGTATTTCTTACAACTTTATAGTTAAGCAGAAAGCCTGATATCTTTTTTTAAATTTTATTATTATTATTATTAGTAGTAGTACTTTGTGCCTTAACTAAATAAATACAATTAACTGAGAAAATTGGTTAAAAGACTGAACTTTGGTAAAAAATAAATAAATAAATAAATAGTGAAAGCTCTAGAAGGCCCCTTTCACCCCTTAGTGGCAAATATTTTAAGATTTTTGGTAAATATAGCTAAAGCCAAGTGCTGCTTATGCTGCTGAAGCACCGACATACACAGTCATGTCTCTCTCCAAGAAAGGTAAATCAGGCTTATATATATATATAGGCTTACAGAGACTGCGTATGCATAGGGCCCTGAATATGGTGATACACCCCTGGCATTTTGTGTTGTTGACTGGAAAAGGCATCAATTTCTCAATAGCAGTGTTGTTGACAAATTTAAAAGAATTAACTTATTTGCTACGAAATGATATACAAATATAATGTATCTGTGGTTTATAGAAACATTCAAACACGTTTATTATTATTGATTTTATTTTGTTGATTGGGTTGTCCCCAACTTTTTCAAAGTGAAGGACAGAATAAAGTGAGCCTCACTGAAGATATTTGTTTGAATTCAACTATTAAAGTAAAAAGATGAAATAAAGAAATTTAATGGATTTACTTATTTTATTATGTTTTTGTCATTGCGGGATACATTGTGAAAAAATAAATAAATTAAGAAAAAAATCTTCTTTCATCTACATCATATATATATATATATATATATATATATATATATATATATATATATATATATATATATATAACCATAATTCACCATCTTCATCTTCACTTAATTTTAATTAATTTTAACCAACGCTCACTAAAGTCAGTGCAAAAGTATTCTTTGCAACCATCCACACTATGTGTCGTCCACCTCCTCATCCTCAGTGTCGCTCCTCCAGTGAATCTAAATGTTCTCCCTCTCACAGGGCGCAGGCTAAGTGTTTCTGGTTTCCGTATCTGAAAGGATCTCTATCTTGCTTTAACGAGGCACTTGACCTCCCTCGGCGCTTCTCTTCTACCCGGGTGACGCAAAAAAGTGGGCTGGCGAAGCGCTAAGTGCAGGAGTTTAGAGGACTATCGGAGCGCACCGAAACATCACTAGTCAAGCAGACTTCATTTAGAGCGCCTATCTCGCTTCAGCCGTCTCTCTCGGATGTTATACCAATGCAAATACCTCGGCGGGGATACCGGGATGTGTACGGATGTTTATGAGAAAGACTGACTTTTTCCTCAAACTTGTAGCAGCCTCCTCCATTCAGCAAGTTGAGAGGTGGATGAAACTTTTTGTGAATGAGTATCCCGCCGCTGGCTGCCACATCTGGACGTCGTCGGAGCTGTCAAGTCCAGCGCTTTAGCCGGACCTGACCTGACCCCCCCTCTTCTTTTTTGTCCTCTCTATACCTCAAGGCGGAATACTGGACTTTAAACTCTCGTGTCTTTATTTTTAAAACTTTTGCCTTTCTTTTTTTCATAATTACAAGGCACAACATGGAACACTCGGTCCTCAGAATAACATGCGTGCTGGTGGTTATCTGTCTCTTGGATAAAAGGTGAGTAGATTAATAAAGAATGACTTCAAACTAAAAGAAGCAAATTATTTGTGTTGTTTTAATACACTGAAATTCTAGTTCTGTTTTTTTATTTTAAAAACTTATAAAGTGTTTATTGAAATTGAAGTTGAAGTTCATTTATTTAATTTAAATAATTATCTACATTAACAGCATAAAAGTCATCATAGAAGTCAATTAAAATACCCACATTTTGGCTGACATGTGATTAAAGCTACCAAAAACACAGAGAAAAAATAGAATTAAACATTAGTCTTTTTACAAGTTCACGGTCTGTTGCCACTTGTCTGCTTCCCATGCACCCCTCATTCCCAAACAGTGCTGCCAGTCAATAAAAAGTTGCCCTTTGGAAAAATAGGTGTTGAAACAGGTCTTCTCTCAAAGCAGGAAACCCAACAGGTAGCAACAAAAAATGGAATTGCAGGGGCACACAGTTCAACATGCAATGCCACATAAAAAGTAGGGCACCACTATGCAAATCCAGGACATTTAATGTCACAGCAAGTTGTATGTTTTACAGTCCAGAGCAACTGGTTGCTATTTGAGTCAGAATGAGTGAAATTCTAAGTGTTTTTTTTTTTTTGTTAAAGAGTCTCACAGGAGAGAAACTTGCAGGAGAGGTTATACATGTTGGAGAAAAATAGTATGCAAAGTTTCTGCAGCTGTGCAAGCGTCTCTGTATGTTACTGCACACTCCTCCCTGTACACCTGGGTGTTTGTGCACGTTGGGGAGTGCTTGTATGCCCACAGCCATGCATGCTCCCAACTTGTGTGTGTCACAACTCATACAAATGCTGTAACACACAACCAGTGATTTACTTGTAATGGTAATGAAAAAGAAAAAGCATGGGGAACCTTTCAGCTCTCAAGCCATCATCAGCACAGCCTGTGTTTTCCTTGTTACTGCTGTTACAGTTTCTCTGTGAAGTGAGCTTTGACCGCTATCGGCTGAATTACTGTTGTTCACATGATTGATCTGCAACAGAAGGAGCAGACAGTTGAGTACAGAGACACACCTTGCAGGTAAAATGTAATTGAATTTACATGCTGACTGATATCCTGAGGTGATTTTACTGCACAAAGGGGGGTATGCTTTTTTCCCTGCTGTGCATCTGAAACTGTTACTAGAACTGTTGGATTCATGCCAAATAAGTGGATGCTGTTCTCTCATCCCCCTGCTTCAACTCACCTGACCCACAACTCCTATCTTGCACAGTTAAGTCAACACCAAAGAAAGGATAAGGGGATAAAACCTGACTTTGGAAAATCTTAACACTATCTTACAGGTTTTGACAAATGCATTTATGCAGTTTACGACCACATATCATTGTCAGCGTTGCATGATCACAAAGTTAAGTGTATTATTGAGGTTGTACAGGGATCAACTACACTGGGGACCATTAAGTCAGGGTGTCTGGCACTACTGAACTGAGCATTGTTGTGACGCCCAACCAACATTAACAGGAACTTTCCCGGTCCAACTTTTTTTGAGCGACAACAGATTTATGAGTTGGACATTTGTCTTGTCAATAACCTGACTCATATGCTCCCTGCAGGGTAGATTCCAATGAAATCTTGGGTCTGAAGCTCCCCAACATCGACCCGATCCTGAATGCCAACACAGTGTGTCTCACACTGCCAGGGTTGACGCGGCGCCAGCTGGAGGTGTGCATGCGCAACCCAGATGTGACGGCTTCAGCAATCCAGGGAATCCAGATTGCCATCCACGAGTGCCAGCACCAGTTCAGAGGGCACCGCTGGAACTGCTCCAGTCTGGAGACTAGGAACAAAATACCCTACGACAGCATAGTCTTTAAAAGAGGTCAGTTTGTATAGTCACATTGTACTATTTCATTTGAATACAAATTTGCTTTTCTTGTAACCATTTTGCATCTCTTCCTTTAATGTTAAAAAAAATTAAAAAATCCCACTAGAGAAAACATATAAGACACCTTTAGGGCAATGAGATGAAGGCAACAGATGTAAGATGTCACCACGAGGTAACTCCTGAAGAAGAAAAACAATGAAGTACAGGCATGCAGTTCAAAAGTTTGGTCTTCAAACAGGCTGTGGTTTCATCCTCAAACACACTTTGATAGAGTACCTTGAAAGGATCGGCTTAGAAAGATTAGCTGCCACAATGATACACATCCTAAACAAGCAGTGGTGTAATATTATTCTCCAAACACAGCCAAAAGATTAGGGATCATTTTCCTTCATAGATACAAGTCTTGAATGTTATCTCCAAATGGTTCGGTTAACTCTAGTGACTAAAAGACCAGTATCTACTTTCTAACCTTCACTGTGTCTCCTCAATAGCCTGGACAATAGAGCAGGTAACTTCAAAAGCAGTTAGTCACCTCAAGATTACCAAACCTCGTGCAGATCAGTTTTCTTTAACGGTTTTGTAGAGCTTCGAGCTTTGCAAGTGAGCCACAAAGGATGAAAGATGATCTTTAGAATTGGGAGGTCTTGAGATGGACTCATCGCAGGTTGTTGACTGGAAAAGGCATCAATTTCTCAATAGCAAGAGCACCTGGCTGGATGAACAATGCATAGTGTGGTTGGTAGTGTCTGGAGTTGAGTTTGCTTTCAATTTTACTAATTGAGGAAGAAGGTGGGGCTCAAAAGTGAATTAATAGATGTCTTTGCAAATGTTGCGTTGAAATCTTTAGAAATGACACTGAATTTAGACCCTAGCATGTTGCGATGATGTTCACCAGAGTGCTCCAATGACACGTCTTGCATTTCATTATAATGTTTTGCATTGTAGTGCATTAGATTTTGGTACAACATCTATCTTTTAACTTCAATTTCGAGCAAAGTTAAGTTTTGACTTTTTTAAAGTATTGTTTTACACCTTGTCCCTGGATAGCTGATGGAATTCCCCGTAATAAAGAAAACTAACTAATTAAATTCAAATTTGTCAGATCTTTCCTTGAGGGGTGTTGCTATAAACTACAGTATATGCTTATCTTTCTCTAGTGTTCACTTTCACTCCTCACTGACTCATTGAAAGGCTGTTTGTCATTATTAGTAGAGGCAGTTGCTGGTTGTCTGGCATCCCTGGTTTGCCTCGGGTGTAGAAACTCCAAACCACTGACATAAACAACCTCTTTAAATTGGATGATTCATCTGTTACATGTTGATACGTTCACAGAAGCTCCACAGAAGCTAAAAAAATTGACACAAGTTAAGGTGCTGCTGGCATTGTTGCGTGCAACAACTGCAAAAAGGGCAGTGCTTCCTTTGAGACAGATTTACAGACACGGATTAAATGGAATTGTGGAGATTAACACAAGTTTTCAATGTAACTGCCCATAGAAAAATAAACGACCTTGTCTCACACAAGGCTTATGTATACTGGTATTTTTTGCTTCATAATTAACACACTGTAATAACATGATTATGTATGTTTTTAAAAGCCTGTGGAGTAATGTTTACATATGACACGAAACCATTTAGGTACAAATGAAATATTTTTCGGGGTTTGGAATCTTGCCCGTTCAAATATTCCTGCAGAGCTTTCTCAAATCTTCTGATATTCTACAAAGTTTTGGATTTGCATATCAGTGGCTCTGCATGTTTGTTTTGGTGTCTAATTTTACTACATCAGATGCTGCTCGGATCGTCTCTGGCTCTGCCACGTATCTCTCTGCTGATGGATTCTGATAACTTTTATGGGGCCCATGTTCATTCCTGTTTAGCTTGCATCAAAAAACTAGGCTAAAGAGGACGTCAGGCAAGACATGGATAGACAGAAATAGGAGAATCTCCCTCTCTCTGTTTCTCTCTCTCTCTCTCTCTCTCTCTCTCTCTCTCTCTCTCTGTCACTGTGTCTGTGTCCTCCCTCACTGGGCTGCTCCTAATGCTTTTACTTCCCTTGCCAGTGCAAGTGCTTGTGAATTTGCTCTCAGCACTTTCCCAACTCTCGGCGGCAAAAGCATAAACCTGTTTAGTTGGTTTCTGTAACACAAAGTGACAGTTTCCTTTGAATCTTTAATTCATTTTGTCACTTCCTCTGCCATCAGTTCAGCCGGGCGTGTCGCAGCCGGTAAATTATTTGTTAGATTGATTTGTTCCCAGTCTTCCGGGGACCTTCATTGCATAGCCTGGCTCAGAGCAGGGAAAGAACTAAAACAAGCTTTCTATGTAGGATGTGCTTAAGTGCCATCCCTCTCACTTCCCCCACCTTTTGAGTCAAGGTGTTAGGGTTTGGGGAGTTAGTGAGTCAAATTATATAAATATAGTCAGCACAAATTCAGAGATTTTTTTTAGATTTTTTAATTTTTTTTTTTCTGATATAAAACACAATTTATCATTGCCCTTATGCTCTGCATGGACACTGCTATGATTAATACCTTTTCCAATAACAACAGATCAATGGCCAATTTGTATGTTGTCATGTTAAGCAGATTATCTGATTAATGACAAATCTATGTAGAATTATCTCCAGATTTGACAAGTGAAGCCATTATGGAGTGCCTTAAAGTTGCTTTTTTTTTCTTATAGCCAGCAGGGGGTGACTCTTCTGGTTGCAAGAAGAAGTCTATGTCTCTATAAGTCTATGAGAAAATTTCTTCTCACTTGATTTATTACTTCAAACATTTTCCTAATTAGTTTATGGGCTCAATAGCTAATTAGCCCTCGACTCTAAAGAGCATTTTCAGTACGTTCTTATCCCAAGTTGCCATATATTGCTGCTCAGCAATGGACTTTCTCATCTACATATTATGCTCTAGGTATCCTTCTGCATCTGCTGTTGATGTTCCAGGATGACGCTACCCTAATGTCAACAAATGCACTTGGTGGGATGATGCTACACATTACTATGTTTAGGCCAAAAAAAGCACATGGCAACCAACACCAAGAAAAGAAGCACTTGGTTAGGTGTAGAAAAAAAATCACATGCAGATGGAAAGTTTGGGGTTAGTTGGATCCATCCTCCGCCCTTCCCACCCGCTGTATAGGGACCGTCATGCTCTATATATTACGTTGTCACCAGCAGTGCAGTGTACGATACTGGCATGACAAATTATGTCCAGCGTTGTCAAGTAACGATCATTGTTTGGTTTTATGGTGATATAGGTTCACTATTTTACTTCACTATATATAATATAACTTTGTTAACCCCCCATTGTGCTACTTTCCCCGCACAAAACAACAGACACAGTTAGCGGCTAGCTTCTGAATAAAAAATAAATAAAAGTGAAGCTTTAGCAGCAAAAGCCAGATATTTCCCTCAGAATATGGTGGAGACCAAAACAAGAGCAAAAAGAAGAGTGATATTTGGACTTGCATTTATCAGGCGGGCACGAAGGCAACCCAGTGTTAATGCTGATGTTGCTTTATATCTCCTTGATGTGTCAATAAACAACTTTTTGTTAACAAGGTTGTCAGATCAACCTAAAAAGCGATGATATGCCTGTGTTGTGTGTATAGCTTGCTTCAAAATGTAAAAGCTTCAATTTTATTATTATTATTATTATTATTATTCAAAAAAAGCATGCGCATATAAGGAGTTGAAGAACTGTATGCAGCCACAGACACTCGGGTTAATGTTGCCAGCTTGTATAACTTATTTATAGGACTATTAGCTTTCTTGTAAACTGACAATTAACCTACATGTCATGGGCTGTCTGATTTTTTTAAAAAGTCAGATCGATAACGTCCCTGTGTTAAAGCAGTGCATGGTTCTGCTTTGGTGGGGGGCTTGTTAAAGGCCTGTTCAAGGTTAATGCGGCGCCTCGCAGGATTACATTGTGTGAGTGTTGTGGCAAAAGTTGAGCCTTTTGAACTTTTTTTGACAGACTCTGGGCTCTTTTACCACAGCCCCCTGTGTTGACACCCCCTCTGCGCTGACAGACTGACTTTATTCAAATCAGAGGGCTGTATTTCTTTTAACCTTGTGACAATAGTGTTGCTATTCCTTGTTAATGTGCACAAGTTGCAAAGATAGACTTTGACTTGCTCAAGGGATGAATTTCTCATTTACTCCTCATTGTGTTGCCTCCAACATTTTATGTGTCCAGTATCAAGTGAGCAAATAAGTCCAGCATGACAGCAAATGTGTCAAACTTTACATCATACCTCACAAACATGAAACAATATGAAGTTTACTTGAATATACAAATAAGGAAGTAACATCAAACAGAACTAAAAGGGGCAGTTCCACTTAATAGCCTTTTATTTGACTCCAACAACCAGGCTGAATAATTTCCCCTTCAAGCAGTGTGCTATAAACTCCTAAGTGGTTTCTTTTCATGTTTTCTTTACAAGTTTCCATTATAATCTTCACTGTTTTCTACACCAGTAACTGACTGCCAGTAGGGCTGCTTTTATAGAACCTGAGGGCACAATGCTTACAGGCAGTAAGCTGAGATCTAACAACAAACACTGTAGAGGGTATGAGTGCAAACGCTGCTGTCGCACTTCATCCTTCAATATTCATGGATTCCACAATTGGACATGGAATTTTTTTTTTTTTTTCTGTCACAGAAATAAATCAACACAGACAGGATGAATGTGTGTATATATCGCCTGTGCATGTGTGTAAGAGAAGAGCACTGTAACATTAGTCTACTGAATTACAGATCAGTTGTGGTAGAGTCATTACATGTACCGCATGCAACTTAGACGTACTGTTGAGGAGAAAGGGATGTGTTTAGATGTAAAGGCAAAAGCAGTCACACGTCTTACAGAGAGATTACATGCACATAGTCATTTAAAACACTTCATCTAAATGCAGTAGTCCATCTTAGCCAATTGGAAGTGATGACAAGGCAAAAGTTGTGGTGTGGTATAACCAACATATGCACAGTAACACATAGTTGTGTCCTTGTTTTTATAGCAAGATATAAATGACAAAAGCAGAGAAAAGGAGCAGCCATCTGATGCCACTCAGGCAGTCAGAGAAGTGAGTCAGTGACCAAGTGCCAGGCAGTCACTCCAGAATAGCAAAGGTAATGGTTACAGGGTGGATGAAAGATCAAAGGATACCGGTAACACTCCACACTGGAGGAAAGCATGGAAAAAATATTGATCGAGGGAGACATTCAGGATTTAGCACAGTTGTACTTACTGAGATACATATATGTGCATAGTAGTTAGTAACACATAACAGTTATTAGCACAACCACATGTAAGTAGATAGCAGTTTGCAACAACAATATACACAAAGTAGGTGCTTGTTGGTAGATCGAAGTTAGTAACAGCTACATATATAAGCAGTCGCAACATGTAAGTAGGTAGGAGTTAGTAGCCACCACATATATAAGAAGTAGGTACTTGAGAAAAGTTTGTAACAACAATATATATAAACAATAGGTACTTGTTAGTAGGTAGCAGTTAGTAATAACTACATGTGTAAGCACAAGGTACATGTAAGCAGATAGTACCACGTTTATGAAAGCAGTCGCTACATGTAAGAAGATAGCAGTTAGTAACATCAACATAAGCAATAGGTAAATGCAAGTAGATGGAAATTAGTAACACAGCCACATATGTAAGCAGTAGGTACATGTGAGTAGATAGCAGTTAGTGGCACAACCTCATATGTAGGACAGACAGAAGGAGACACAGTCCTGCTTAGTCTTTAAGTCCTCCGTGGGTCCTATGATGGGAGTGGTGGGGGTCTGGTCATGTTCAGTTGGCCCACAGAGACTGAGTACGCAAGTGTTTGGAACACTTAATTGCTATTGTCCCAGATGTTTCCCCAGGTTTTATGAGTCTTGGCATGTGTGTTTAAGTATAAACGTGTGAATAAGCTCTTATGTGTGTCTTTATCAACATAGAGGAATCTCTTTTACTACAGCATTACTGATCACGTGTGAAACAAAGCGTGCAAAGTCAAATTTGACACATGTCACTTTCAGAGAAGTGAAAGGATTTCTTTGCGTGTTTAGCTCTTGTTAAATTGAATTTCAGGGCTTGGAAAATTACTTGACATCTCAAGTTGTATCCAGCAGTTTTACAATGGAGATTTAATGAGGGGAATGAAATAGTTTTGGTTTTATTTCTGATGCTGTTGCAGTTAAAAATAGAAAATGTAACACAACTCAATAAACAGCAGCTTAGTCATTGTGAAATGAATTTGGATTGTTATCGAATTACATCCTCCATCAACTTGGTAATCCTGTCATTTCACCTGACAGGTTCATGACACATGCTGACTGGTATTTTTTGCCTGCAGGTTATTGAAAATTTGTTGATGTTTTACATAAACTCCATCTTCTTAAACTCGTAAAAGTGTCTACGGCGGCCTCTTTAAAGAAACGTCACATCGCTGAATGTCACAACGCTTAACACAGCCCTTGTTTGCTTCCGTGTCATACTTGTGTCATTTTGGACATCACAGTGAGTTAAAATTGACACTGAAAACATTTTTGGCTAAGCTGTGAAACTAAGTGTTATGACACGTTTTTTAGACAAAATATGTCTTTCCTCCCTTCCCAAGTATTGTTTTCTGATGGCAACACTTTATAACCTTCTTCTTCCACATTAGGCTGAATAATAACGCCACTACGCTGTCCTCTCACCCCACAGGTTTCAGGGAGAGTGCCTTTGCATATGCCATTGCTGCAGCAGGCGTAGTGCATGCAGTGGCCAACGCCTGCTCCATGGGAAAGCTGAAGGCGTGCAGCTGTGACGAGAAGCGTCGTGGGGACGAGGAGGCCTTCCGCATCAAACTGCACCGTTTGCAACTAGAGGCCATCCACCGGGGAAAGGGTATGGTACACGGCGTCATGGAGCACTTCCCTGCTGACCTGCCAGGCCCCCAGGACTCCTGGGAGTGGGGCGGCTGCAGCCCTGATGTGGAATTCGGCGAGAAGTTCTCAAGGGACTTCTTGGATGCCCGTGAAACCTACAAGGACATCCATGCTCGTATGAGGCTGCATAATAACAGAGTTGGGAGACAGGTGAGTGGGGATGGGATGGAAAAAGAGAGGGCGTGCGTATTTGAGTGTGCTTCTATTAGATTCATAATGTTTGTATTATGCTTTGTATTTGTAATATTTTCTTCCTGCATTCTTGCAGCATTTTTTCACAAGATTTTGATTCAGTTTACCCGGTCATATATGCATAGGCATAGATTTCAAGGAGGATGCCGGGAACATGTCCCCCTGAATTTTTAAAACAAGTGCATTTTTCTTCAAATTAAAGGATTATCCAACAATTTTGCACATACAGTTTACCCTGGTGATGTCATCAGGGTTATCTCAGCTTGTTTTTTTTTTGTTTTTTTTTGCAGAGAGCCTATATCATAAGCTGCATGGTTTAAAATATGTGTGCATTTACCGAGCGGAGGGGTCTAATGAAAGATCCTATCAAGCTGCATTATGGGAAATCTAAGCCCAAGTGCTTTTGGAGCTTGATCTTGGTCTAAAGGTCAGGTCTTTGCTGCATCTTTTACTATGAGCATTTACAGAAAATCTGTCGTCCACAACTTTATAAAACTTAAGTGAAGGGCTCCTTTTAAACTGAAAACAACTCAGTGGGGTTGGTAGTTTGCGCAAACAAATCATACTTTGTTGTTACCATCATATTACCACATATCACCTAGTGTAGGTGTTGTTTCCATCTAAAATTGGCCATGTTAAATAAAGTTGAATCTAACCCTGCTGTGCTCTATGTATCTACAAACCTGTGAAGGATGCATCATCTCTGCTATCAGTGTAAATATTATTCTTTCTTTAAAATTGTTTCTACAAGAAAATACATTACACAATAAAACAGGTGGAGAATGGGTGGGTCAAGTGCTACTGGGCCAATGATAACGCTGCAGTGCACAACACAATCTGATTTTGTTGGCTGGGTTCACATTGGCCTGTCATTATTACATCACTGTTTATTTCTGCTGGCAGAGGCGCGCTCTCTCTCTCTTTTTCTCTCTCTCTCTCTCTCTCTCTCTCTTTCTCCCTCTGTGTGTGTATGTGAGAGAGAGTGTGTGTGTGTGTATGTCATGGTTTTGCTGAAGCTGCAACGGCAGTGATGGCTAATACACAGTTCAAGTCTTGCAAAACTGTGAATCTGTTCTTTAAAAGCAACTTGAATCAAAATCTTGTCTTGTTGCACTGTATATTTATCTCTAGAATTCTAGTAAAATGTGCTTGGGAATTAGATCTAATCTTAACTATGGTTGTGCTCTGTCCAAACATATAGGAACTACTACAAGAGGTTACATGCAAAGTAGAAATATATCTATACACATGGTGAATGAGGCCTGTTATAAGCTTGATGTCTAATTGGCTGTCCTGTATTCTCAACTTCATTTATTGTACCTAACATTTCAAAGTGCAACTCAGTGCAAACCAGAGAGAGAGTATGTGTATTTGGTAAAGGGGCCACAGTTGGAATTCCCATTGTGACCCTTCTTTATATATTAGGGTTGCCTCAATATGGGCATTGGGAATTACATAAATGCATACATGTCTAGTTTAACTTTCTGCTTTATTCAAACTCTAATTTGCAGCATAGTATTATAATGTTCATGAAAATTGGGTGGTACTTAGGAAGTATTGGTTTGAACACTTATTGATGAAGATGTTAAAGTTGAAAGAAGCCTTTGCTCAAATGGTTTATTTTGGTGGATATATTTTGTTATTTTTGTGGTATTGTCACATTAAATACAAATCTACGGGTTTTGGTTGATATATGATATGTACACATTTTGTGTCAGCCTGTTGCTTGAGTTACAATTCTTTAAAATTGTCTGTATTGTGCTACTGTTTTGTTGTTTGTCTGGGAGACACTTCAGTAATTTCTCCAGCTCTCAGGACTTAAAACATTTACAGATCAGTCAGTGTCAGTTTGACAGACTGGGGGAAGTTGCCAATTTGGACTAGCTTTGTTCTGTAATCATGATGGTCGTGTACTCTCAGTGATCTGCCAGTTCCTGTATTTTCAGATCAGTCAGAAAGTTTCATCTTTATTTGTATATATCTTTCAAGCTGAGAATAGACTTGTCCTGCTTTTTTACACAGGTACACTGACATTTTCTACCATTTCTCTCTTGTTGTAGTCATAACGTTGTGACAAAGAGACACCCTATGACATAATCGACTGGATACAAAAGTCAAATACATTATTTTAGGGTCATCTATTAGTTTATATCTGAATTGTATGCTACTAATTGAGCATCTAAACTATTTAAGGTTAAAATGTCAATATAATAAAAGTCCTTCGGAGGTTTCTGTCTTGGGAAGTGGAAGTGAAGAGATGTAAATGATAGTGATAAGCCTTGACGATATGCAGCAGCACTGTGGTGGAACAGAGACAAGAAGCGGCCGTAAATTGCTCATTGTTTCCAGTTTCCTCCTGAGTAAATTGGGCTTGTATCTCTTCATCAGTTTACTTCTGGTTTCCTTGATTATGCAGACAAAACACAAATGTGGAGCGCGTCAGCTGAACTCAACAACAGCTGGCCTCCATGCAGTAGCTGAAATTGTAGAAGTCATACATTTAGAACTGGTAACATAAATTCAAGGATTTGGAAGTATCAGCTTAGGGTGCAGGCCAACATGACCTGAGGAGCAATGTGTTCACGAGCAAAGGAAAGAGAGCATTTTGTCTTTTAGCTCCTGCAGTTTTTGCATGGATGTAGTATGTAAGGTTGTATGTCATGTATGTCGTTACTCTGTCCACTCTACCTAGCCACATGTTTCCTAATAATGAACCATTGTAGGATGGCAGACTTGTACACTGTCCCACATCCAAAACAGGTTTGATCCTGCTTTGTGCTTTCCTTGGTAGCAGATGAGTGTCCTGTCAAAAAGCCCTTGAGCAAGACACTGGAACCTCTTTTCTCGGGACTAGGTGTGGAATCGAGTCTCTAATATGTAAAAGTGCAAAACAGCTGGTTCAAAAATGTAGTAAGTAGTGTAAATTACTGTTGAAATAATTACCAACCTTCACTTTGCTGCTAAATTGGCCCTGAAAACATTTAGAATTTTTCAACGTCATGTCAAGATGGTCATACATCAATGACACTGACTGCTGACTTAAAATAGTACCCTTTTACTCAGGTATGATGACACAGATGCCAATTAGCCCATTAGCCTCATATTAAAAAGCCGCTTTCATTATAGAGTTGGAAAAACCTAAATACATGTGATGCATGACATGTGATGAGAGATCTGTTGACAGTGGCTAAAACAAACATATCTGCTCTCATTTTGATAAACTGACAAACGTATTAAGTTGCAGGGAAAACGAGAATTAACCTGATGTTGTCTGGCTACAATGGCTTTGTGTGTGAGAAAAAAAAATAAATTAAAAAGTAAATAAAAAATGAATAGTCAGCCATTTAATTGGCAAGAAACTTCAATTATACCCATAGATGCGACCAAAAGTCAATAAAGGACAACTCAATAAAGCAATGCAATAATTAAAATGAATGATGATTTTATAGATTGCATTGCAAACAAGTTTATCAAAGTAATCCAGTTCCACCGTTTGACAGGTGAAGTGCCCTGCGGAAAATCTTTCAAAATCACAATATGTAATCACACCCTTTAAACTTTGAAATGAGCAACAGTAGCTCAAAGAAAACAAAGTAAAACTGGCACTTTGCCTTATTTTAATTCACAGTTTGATCTTTCCAGAAGATTATTTAGAAAGGCTAAATACTGGCTCTCAGATTCCTCACAATAAATTTAGTCTTCTGTGTGCCAGGCAGACCAAACGAGCTGAAGCATCAATCAAACAAGAGAAACTCTGACTCAAAGTCATCAGACCAGCGAGGGCTAAATGACACCCGCTGCTCCTGACCTTAACCTCTTGTATTCTGACATGAGCTTCACGACCTTTGATGACCTTGGTAGGGATCAAAGCTAAAAGTCTTTGGCCTGCCTCTCTGATAGATCTGGTCATACATCATTGTTGCACAGAGAAAAGAGAAAGCACTACCAAACTATTAAAATAAGAGGAGATGGAGGAAAATCTGTATGCCCCTATGCTGCTGATATTATATAATGAGCTTATAGGGATATTTTGAATTTTGAGATTTTTGAAGTGGATCTTTATGAGATGTTTATGTATTGTCAGTGTATTACATACAGTAGCTGATGGATGGAGTGCTCCCGGTTTGAAACAGACAGGGTGCACACGCTACAGGGGTTGGAATCAAAACGTATTTTAGCCACTTTAGAAAAGGCCTACCGAAAAAAATAATCAATATCAATATAAGTGGACGCTATATTGTGGGTATTTTCACCACGTTACCATGGTCACACAACTTTTCCTTTGGCACTACATTTTTCATCTGCCGCCAGTCAGCAAAAAGTGCTGTTACTAGCAGCTGTCACGCAATCCAACTGAAATGAAACTTCATATTGAAATCACACTCAATACAGTACCCACTTTGACTGATATTTTATTTTTTGAGTTTTTTTAAAGTAGTTAAAATATGTTTTGATATCAAACCTTACATATAGCATTGTAATGCTGAGATGTACACAAACTGGGAGCGTGCTGCCTGCCAGCTGCTGTATGCAATACACTGACATACATACTACATAAGTATCTCATATAGCCCCCTTTCCAAAATCCTGAGCTAATGGATGTCTTCCATGATAATTCTATATCAAATTAGGGTGGATGTGTGCTGATGAGTGTGCTGTGTGTGCATTATCGAACCGTTGTTGACATGGAGCTGCTTAGAGGGGTCCTGCTGACTTGTCACAGCTTACTACAGGCCTGAGATCAGTGTTTGAGTGAGTTTAACGTACACAGGAAAAGTAAAGCAGATAGAGAGAGAGCACCAAAGGAGAGAAGCCAAGTATGATTCACTGCAGAGCTGGTAAACTACAAAATACCACGCACCTTGATGACTTCAAATGATATAGAAAGCCGCAACAAAACCCCTCTAAGACCTTGAAAACACACACACACACACACACACACACACACACACACACACACACACACACACACACATAGCCCCTAGAATCAAACAGAAAACACTGACAGGTGGTGCCTCAAAATAATGCCTGCTCTTCCCGTATCTCTTTCCTCCCACCGACCCACCACTACCACCACCTCACCTCCCTCCAGCCCGCTCCTCCCCTCCACCCCTGCCCTGCCCCACCCCCCACCCCCCTCTCAGAGAGAGGTAGTCTTTAAGCAGAGGAATGCGGTGGTTTTTTAGCGGGGTGTGCATGTCGCCTCATGCCCACCCCAGGGTTCTCACGACGTTCCGTCTTGTTTTTAGCCCTAATTAGTGGCTGCTGGCAGTTTGGAAACAGATGTTTAAAACCCTGCAAAAGATTTTAGACTTCAAACACCGGGGCGGAAAGTAGAAAGAGATTCGCCCTTCCTCCGCCCCCCCTCTTCCTTCTCTCCTGTTCTGCCTCCTCCTACTTCTCTCCAGCAGGGCTGATTACAGAAATAATACTGTACACTGAGGAGGCACGAAAAATTAATGAGAAAGGGAGGTTTATTTACATTTGGTGTCAGCATATTACTAATGTTGTACATATGAAAGTTTACCAGCTGCTTGTTTACATTTGAAACAAACTAAATATTAATCACAGTCAGCAGGAAAAATAAACCAGGGTCTCCCCAAACATTCACTTATTTGTTGTGGGCCACCACTATAAAACACCTGCTGCCACATTTTCTATTTCTGGAGCTGGAATGTTTATTAGGACGACTATTGGAATTTATATACCGTTCAGTTATACATTGCACCACACTGTTGGAGCAGAGTGTACGCTGGGCACAGATGGAGTAGCAGTAAGGCATGCACATTGAAAGTGAGAATTACTGTTCATTCTGCTGCGTTTAAAAGTTTGCATTCGTTCTCATCCAAAAATATGATCTGATCAGCTCTGAGTGATAGAAATATCAATTATTCACCTGGTGAGTCACAAACTCCTGCTGAGGAAAAAGAGAACTCACATAGAGCTCCACCTGCACTGTGTTCAGGGACCCGCAAAAAACATCAGAATTTAGAGAGGGGTCACAGAATGATATAAAGGGACACATAGGTATTTAAGAGAAAAAAATAAAATAAAATGAACTTTGCTGTCGTTGTGGTTGCCCCCACCTCCCCTCTTATCAGCTACCACCAGACATACAATTTATTTCTGTAGGAAACACATTTACACATCAAACATTTACATTGTTCGATAAATTCCCTGCAAACTAATAATAAAGCATGTAAATGTATTTCTTTTCTAACCTAATATCAATTGAAGTCTTTTTATTTAATTGATTCTTTATCCTTTTATTTTTCTTCATATTATTGTGAATCCATAACTTTCAAGTAGTCAGAATTCTGCCTTTCCTTTACTTGATGCACAATTTAACCTTCAATACGTGAAGGTTGTGAACCAAAACAGACTACTGTTCAGCAGTCCATAAGAGCAGTTTTAAAAAGTCTCACAACATGTTTAAAGTGGCTGCTTGTGACACTTCACGAGGGCAGTAAATTTCTTGGCCAAGTCTCAATGTTTTTCTCAATCGTTTTGGGAGCACACCTCATAACAAATGCTTGGCACACCTTCCCCTGTTCATGTTGCACAGCTTAGAGCCATGCAAAGGTTCTGTTGAGTCCTGTCTGTTCATTAGGCAGGTGGTGACAGTGCTGGCTACGCAACAGTCTGCCGTGTTACTGGCAAACGCTGTCTGGTAATTACAATTTACCATCAGGGCCTGACTTCAGGGGAGTAAGGAGAGATGGTAGACCTGATTTCAGGAAGGAAACTATACATTTCAATTTCTTTTGACAACCTTTTCAAAATTTGTAATAAAGCCAGTCTGCTTTTAAATACTTGGAACTAATTTTGAACATTCGAGCCATTTGCCCCAACTCTCTCCAAATCATTTGCAGGGGTTATGATCATGAAGGCACTTGTGTCTTTGGTATTTTGTTGACTCTTAGTGATCTTAATAGAACCAGTGTGGGAGTGGATGTGGACAGGGGATTTAAATCAAATCCTTTAGATCTGATTGGATCACTGATTACATTGATATATTACACAACAGCCATGCTCTTTGGGAAATGTAAACATTTTTATGGTGCTGCTAAACCCAAAAGCTAATGGTAAATTGTGGTTCTATATAATGGGTGGGGTAAACTAGCCATGAAGTGCATTTGATTGGATTAAGATGAGTCATCACAATATTACGGGAAGAGAAAAGATGGGGGTTTTAATGTTATTGGTATATTTTGCATACACTTGTTAACACAGAGACACAGGCCTAGGATTTGGAAAATGTATTTCAAAAATTACTGGGATTTGAATTTGCTCAGCATGTTAAGACACTGATGCAAAGGCTCATTTTATACACAGCCATAGAATTGTGAGCATATATTGTGACACAAATCCAAATTGTGGAGGAGGCAAACCCTCTATAGACAGTCCCTCTATATGATTATAAATGCCCATTGCCAAATGCCAGGCGAAAATGCAAGCTTTGTTTTATGGTTCCCCCAGGACAAAAAACATACAGCAGCTGAATATGTTAACCCATCATAGGCTTATTGAATTCATATTTTATTCACATTTGTATACTTTTCTTGTATCCATTGTACAAGATACATCAGTTTTCTCTTGGCACCAGCTGCCACAGGTTAGAATTTATTGAAAAGTACTGAATGCAATGTTCAGTTGCAAAAGAAAATACTTGTGGTTGGACTGATTCAAAAATGTAATAACCTCAGCCACCTGCCACTCACATGTGAGATAAATGTGGTAAGAAATTATAAGCCACCAACTGTCAATGTTTTGCTTTGTTATGAAAAAAAAGGATGTTTAGGTAATTGGAGACCCATTTTGCATGAACCAAGACCAGGAGCAGACTGGTTACAAAAAACAGCCCTGGAATTTACTGTCAACCGGATCCAATTTAATACACCAAGATCAAACTGACACAAAAACTTTGTCTATGAAGAAATGATGAATTTAAAAAAAACCAAACAAACCACAAATCCATTATTTCCCAACCGGCACCAGATATCAATATGATGCCAGAAAGATGTAGGACTCTTATGTCAGATACAAATCAAATTCTGGTTGAAATGAAAATCCAGGTGATGATATTTTCAATTTCTAAAGGCATTATAATTTCATTTTGTGTGGACTTTAGCACTATGACTTTTTGCAGATGTTGCATTTTGGTGTTGATACCTTATGAATAAATGTTGCTATTCTGCGTCAGGATGAACATGTTGGATTTTGCTTACTTAACAACTTTAAACCAACAAAATATCATCAGTTTTCTATTTCACATTGACATTTGCGTTAGTTTATATTTAATTTTGTTCACCGGACATAAAACCTAAATTCAACAAACACAATACAATACTAACAATATTGGTGGTCAGTTGGGTTTATATTGGTTGTTCTAGGCCAGTGTTTCTCATACCTGTCATTCACGACCACTTCTGCAACACAGCTGATTCCAATGATCAGCCTGTCATCAAGCTACTTCAGGAGTTCATAACAAGTTGAGAATTTGAATCAGCTGTGTTCTAGCAGTAAGAGATATAAAACATGGAACAAAGAAGAAAGGCTACATAATTCTAACAAGTGCTAAATACTTTGTGTCAGTTCTGATGAAACTTCTACTGTCTATAAGTTCTATTTCCTATTGCACCAACCATATTGTTGCTACAGTGAGATGACCTATTGAAAATCTATTTAATGCCATGGATGGGAAAAAAGGAAAGGCCCTCACAAGACCAACCCCCTGGGAATATTCTCAAACTTCTTGATGGCCAGTTCGCGTGCTCAAGATACAGCATTACTTCACTAGGGCACTGTACACAGCATTGTATACAGCCTCCTGTAAAAGTGATTTAAACCATAATGAATCAAGAGCAGCTTGATCCAAACCAGCAATAATGGGTATCCTTGGATCCTTTTATGCCTAATTTAACCTTGCGATGATAAACTGCTCTGGAGAGCCCATTCACATTAATTCATTGACTCAGAACCCACACAAAAAGCAAAGTGTGTTTGATCAAAAATAGCAACATTAGTGTGGGGTTAGTCCTGTTCTCCTTAGAGGCCCTTTCATATCATCAGTGGTGTGCAGGGCATTCCACAGTCCTGACAGTACAGCAGCAGAGCATTTGATCTGACCCACCACATACTATTCACACACCAACACGCAAACATACACACACATATGTGCATATGTACACACCTCTCCTTTACTCACACACATGTAAATATACACAGAGGCAAATGTTTCATAGTAAAAGCTCAGCAGGTGGAAGTGCTTATGCTGGTAATAACATTTTATTAGAGTCTCTAAATAAGGGCTGTGGACATTGTGTGCAATTAACAGTGAGTGAGAACACACACACACACACACACACACACACGCACACACACACACACACACACTTGTTTTGATCTAGTTCTCCCTGTATACTGTATACAGTACTATACGATATGCTTTTGCTCGGTAATTGTATGTCATTGTGTTTGCATGTGTGGGTATGTATTTGTCTGCGTTTGCTTAACTGTTCTTTTGAAGCGAGGCGTTTGATTTGTTTAAAGTGATGTCTGGGCTTAATGTGCTGCTGTGGGATTTGTTTGTGTGCTTTGATATCGCCTTGGCTTTCTGCTTGGCTTTAAAGGTCCTTTAGTAGATTGTCTTTGAACTGAGAAACACAAGGCGGCATGCAGACCAAGCCTGCTGTTTATCAGCAAGAGGGTCGATTGTAGGACACGCAGACATTAGATTAGGATTTTCCCAAACGCGGTTAGTGGTGATGACACAGGGATTGGCCAGCGATTAAATTCAATGCGCCTGACAAAACAGGAATAAGGCATAAATTATGTGTACTGTACTGATACCAAGCAGCAGGTTATGACTGGAAATTAAGTTGCCTAGCGCCTTTGCGACAGCATGGGGAATATTTAATGTATCATATAAGTCTTATATTGCAAAAAGTGTTGGTTATGAATGCAGATTAACAATGAGCACAATTTAATGCATTTTACACTTAATAACAAATTTTAAAGCATTTTGTCATCTTACTTGCTTACACATATTTATTTGCAAGATTACAAAGGGATGGGATCACATATTTAAAGCAAAAAAAAATTTCTGGTGTGGGATTCCTCATTAATGTTGTTACAACACAGACAAGCAGCACATTGCTCAATTTCTCATTGGCCTCCCGCCTCCAGAGATTGGTGGTGTTATGTGTGTCATGCCAGAGGACTTTCCCACTACAAAAAAAGCTTTGCTGTGCTGTAAGTCATCACCAACCTCTTCATTACCATTGAGTCAGTGCTGACTCAACCAAGTCTTGATATTCGGTCAGAATGACAAAATCAGCTTTTAACATCAGGCTTTAAACAGTGTGGTAACACTTCACCTTTGGCATACTCAAGTTATGTGTCACAGTTTTCAGCATGGCGGGGCTGCAACAGGCACTTGCACACTTTGAAAAACTGCCTCATTTAGTTTGTGTGTTCTAGAAAATAATCACTTTAATTACTGATTATTCCTATAGGGAATATGTTAAATCACCTGTTTTGAATGCTATCACTTAATTGAATGGGCATTATCAGTGGTTATCAGCCAAATAGAAATGGGTTAGAAGAGGCTGCACCTACTAGTATGTTCAATAATGCTGTTATCAGATAACTGTTTATTGTTTGGTGGCAGCCTCTAGTGGTTGTAATAATTATGAGAGAAGCAAAGGAGGAAGTCTGGTGATGTAATGTCTAAAGTATAGTACAGAGATTGATAAACAAACAGGACATTTACCCAGGGGAGACGGTTTGTCCCTCTTGTGAAACTAAAAGTCAACGTTGACTTATTTTACAGGACGTGTAAATTCCTCCCATTACATAATGTTACATTACATAACAAGCGTAACTTTTTTAGATCAAATTATGATCTCTATGCAAAACCTGATCACTTGAACCTAAAGCTAACACAACTGAAAATGAAACCTCTCAAACTTGCTCCCGATGACAACTGAAACTGACAACGACAATTTAATGGGCTGATAAAAGCCTTTTGAACCTAGTAGCTGTAGCAGGCCCTTCTAACCCATATCTATGAGGCAGATAACCACTGATAATGCCCATTCAGTCAAGTGGTAAAATATGAAAAAGGTGATTATACATGTGCACAAAAGTTGATTGGAAAAATACTGTACGTTTAAAAATAATTTTAACATAAAACAAATGATCAAGAAAGAAAGAAAAATACAGTTGATAGACTTAAATAGTAACTGACAGACAGACTTAATCAGTTCAAAAGAAAAAAAAGGGGGAGAACATGTGAGAGTACAGTTGTCTTGTTTGTCAAGTGCTGAAACTAGTTGAAATGTTTGCTGTTCAATTCCTGCATGTGTCACCTGTCATCAACCTTTTTACTAGCAAGCTGGTATTGTTTTCACTGGCTGTGTGTGTGTGTGTGTGTGTGTCATCATGGTAAAATGTGGTCCTGGTGATAGCAATTACAGCAGGAACTACCAAAGAAGCAGTTTTCAGTGGTTTGCCAGATGTTTGTCTTTCTATCTGCCTGTGGAAAGATACAGTAAAATTACAACCATGCAAAACTTTACAGGTATGCAAAATTAAGGCCAGGTTCTAAATTGGGCATGATCCGAGCAAGGGTGCTGGAAGTATGGCCCCCTTACTTTAAATTGCAGATCACAGGATGGGCTCTAGCTTTCTCTGCTCTTGTTTTCTGGACTTCTGAATCTGCCTGCTGTTTGTTTTCCAGTAAAACCAAAGCATCAGATTGTGGTATCAAGGGCAGACATCAACTCTGATCTTTAGTTAACTTCATCCACTCTTCCTCATTGCATGGTAGTCTGCTGTGCTCTACTCCAGCATGCTGCACTATTTGCCCGTCTACTGTATTATGTAGCCTGCAGTCCTAATCTGCCACCAACATGTTGTATTTGATCTCTGTCTGGGGTTGTTTTATGACGCCTCTGTCTTACTCTCTAAGCCAATTAAAACTTGCCAGATGTTTGTTTTTAACTGTGGTCCGCCATTGACTCTGAAGCAATTACATCTCTCAGTGTAATGTAAGCCAGCATGTAAGCAGTGGAATAGCATTAGCAGTTTCCCTTGTTTTTATCTAGTAACAAGTATTTTCAAAGAAGTTTTTTAACTTAACATTCAGATCATTACTCCGCCTAACTTACTTTGAAATGACTGTAATGGGACATGGACTGTATCATTGTCGCTAGTTTCATCCATAAAACATCAGCTCTTTTCCTCGTTTAACATTTTATTCTTCTCAAAGCCAGACTTCAGGACACCACTGAGTCTCCGCTCACATTAACATGCACCATCGTAGCTGACAGTAAGTGTGTTATGCAAAGCGTTCTTTTCAAACAAGCTTTTTATAGCTCATATAAAGTGAGTCAAGCTGTGCGAGATGTACAATATTTGTATATTTCCCAGTTTACACTGCCAAGACAATCACAGCTGATGACAGGTTAGATAGGATTTCTGATGACAATCTAATCTATGTGGCTAATAGCAGCAGGACATGATGACTGAGTCTCGAGTGTCAGCGAGATGATTTTTAATAACACCTACACACTCTCTCACACACAGCCTTTGTGTATCAAGCGGTGTAGGGACAGCAAAGAGATAATCTAAAGATCATCTCCCCCCGTCATCTTCTTTTCCTCTCTTGTTTCCTCTCCCCTCCCCTCTGCATTTATAACCCCTTCAGCTCCGCCACCCAGCCCCGAGTGTCCCTGGGGCTAATTTTCAAGATCTACAACAGGGCAACAATAAATCACTGCATTACGTTTTGCTCCCTTTTTCCACAGTAGACAGTTATCATAAACACAGACAAAGAAACAGACACGCAACATTTTTTGGTGCTGTCTCTTTCCCTTTGTCAGTCATAGCCCCAGGTACTGATGAGAAGGAACAGGAAGAAACCAGAAAATTCCAAAGCTCTTATCTGATCATCAATAACCAGTCAGAAGCTTGAAAAATACAGTCAAACTAATTACTGAAGATCAGTAAAGCCTAAAATCATTATTTTTTCTGACTAACATCTTCTAACTTCTAATTTGCACACTGCACTTCATTTGACCAGGTTTCTTTATTTTGTCACTCTTTGAAAAGAAATCAGCACTCCACTTCTCTCCGTTTGAACAAAAAGGAAAGGAGACACATTGGTAAAAAATCAACCAATAAAATTATTTGTTAACTAAAAGTAACCCAAACAAATCCAAACAAATTGCACAAGTAGGTAAGAGAAATCTGTACGTGGAAGTCCACTACCAACAAGAACGTGTTGGTAGGGAGCGGCTGGGTGAAAATGTGCTGTAAGGGTGTTGTGCTGCAAAAAACAAAGGGAGCAAAGGTGGGGTAAGGAGGTCTGCCAGCGACAGACTGACTGCTGCTCTTCTTATGTGCATGGGGCACACCGGGCCAAGGTGTATCCCATGCCACTCAATTGGGCTCATTAACTCAGCTGCCCTGGAGTGACAAAACAATCAGCACTAGCAGAGGAAACAAGCAGAAGGGCTGTCACACCTGTTTGGGGTCTGGCCTGTACCTGAGGAATACATTTTTTCCCCATGCACAACATAATAGTCACCCACAGTTATGTTCTTTTGTTGAGGTTTTAGGAGACTGCAGACTTTTATTAAGCTTCGCCCAGTCAGAGCTCAGGGTGTGCAGCATTTATGTGTTTAATGGATTATCCATGAAACAGATCTCACAGTTGTTATTCCTTTGATGTTGAATATGTTAATTTTTAAATAGTGTGGTATTCCTCTTTGAATGTTGTTGCAGGCCTCGTCACTGGTTAAAACGTCAGACTTTAGCTGAGTAGCAACAAGTTGTAAATCTGACTGACTGTGTTTGACAGAATACTTCCAACTTATGGATGCAACATTATCCTTATATAGTGATGAATTAGAAACCACAAGCTATTGGGCTACGTTTAGCTAATTCCTGCAACACTTCTGTTGCTATGCCTGTCAAGCTTTCTTGGCCCCCACAGCACATACAGAAGCAGATTTAGTAGCCTACAACTTACAATATTCTTGTTCTTAGAATGAGGACTAATTTAAGTCTAGCAAACTTGATGCATTACATACTAGGGTTTTCAGAGTGCAAACTTCTCAAAATCCAATCAAGAACAAAACAAAGCTGCCAAAGATGACCTAAACTATTACTTTAGCTAGTAGCCCACGTGCTAATGATCTCAATTTTATGTTAAGACAGCAAGCTGTTGAATTTCTTAGGCGTATGCTCGTGTGTTTAAGGTTTTGAAAAAGAAAACAATGACACTACCTTCTAGACTCTTTAAATGCATTTTTTTTTACTACAGCGTGGTACACACTGCTTTAGCATGTGTACAAATATCCACTGGCCTGCCATGCGTAGTTGAGCTAAGCTGTGATTGGACAATTGCTGCTGGGTGGAGGAGTTTAGAAAACAGTCAGTTGCATTTATCTGCATTCTGAACAGGCATGGAAGCCAGATATGTTGTACTGCTGGAGGCATCACAATTTAAGTGAGATTTCCATATGCTGTTTTTGCCCCAGGGAAATATTTTCTCTCTGATATACATATACTTGAGTCATGGTTCTGTGGTTCATAATGTCCCAGAACAATTTAGTTTTTTTTTCCTCCTGACAAAATATGAAGAAAACTGTCAGTAGATATAACACTTTTACTCCGTTTTTGTTGTTTTAGTGCCCTTTGAAACCCCTATCCTGCTGTGAATGTACCTTCAAACAGAAGCAATGTGGATGCAATTATGACTCCTGGGTCAGTTTGTCCCTTTAAGGTTTAAGTGGGTTGGAGAGTTTTATGATTACAGACTCTGCTGTGTGTTTAAGGCCAGCACGTTTGTGATTCTGGGGTTGCCTCTGCCCCTATGTAAAAACTGAACCCAAGGCTGCAATCTGAACTCAGCGCAAGTGCTGTTTGAGCTATTATAATGTTGTTTACTATAAAGTCTTACAGCCACTCCTCACCACAGATCACAGCTTCTTCAAACTGGGTTTTCAACACTCCCAATAACAGTAGAGCCATGTTTACCCAAAATGCATACTTTATAGTCACTTTTTGTTTTCCAATTACCCGTTATGAGCAAAACGTAGAATGAAAAAACATATTTTGTATTATTTAGGGTAATTCTTTTTTTTTTTTAACCATCAAAATTACTCAAAACATTTTGTTTTTTTAAAGGTCCATTGTGTAGGATTTAAGTGGGATATTTTGGCAGAAACTGAAGATAATAGCCCTCAATAAGTATGATTTATTCTGTGTATAATCACCTGGAAATAAGAATTGTTGTTTTTTGTTGTCTTAGGATGAGCCGTTTGAATCTACATAGACCAGTCCATGGAGATTACCATGTTCACCGACAAATTCCTACAGTAGCCTAGAATGGGCAAACCAAACATTAGCTCTAGATAGGGCCATTTGGTTTTTTGTATTTATGTGTTGGCCACTGTAGTTAGCAGCTCCACCCTTATTTATTTATTTATTTTTTATGTGAAACTGCTTTATTCAGTTCTTTTACTGGTTTAAATTACTCGGTCTGTCAATTTGGTGAGGAAGAGACCTGTACTGATAGGCTCCAGTAAAAGCCTCCTGAACATCTGGGTCTGAAGTTTTCAGAGAAAAAAGGTGAGCACACATTAGCAGGTGCTTGGCTTACAGCCCTTCTCCGACATGCAAACAGCATTGGATAAACACTGATTTGTAACATGAAATGGCTTTATTCAGTGTTTTTACCAGTTTAAATGACCAGGTCCATTATTTTTGGAGAGGAAGAGATCCTCTGGGAATAATTTGACTCCTGGTAGAAAACCTCCTGAACACTGAACAATGAAGGAATTATGAATTTCAGATGGTTGTAATCTGCAGTCCTCTTATCCCCCTACATTACACATGCTGTTCCTTTAAATGCTCTATTACTGGTGGATTAGTAAAGTGATAGTGACACTAACATTTCTTAGTGTATGCATATATTTACAGATTGTATACATCTGTCTAAGTAAGAAACACACATTTACATTATCAAACTCAAACTCTATGAACACATTTGCAGTGCCCTCCATTCTGAGCAGTATTTCTTTATTTGTTGCAGCTCCAACCTTCCCTGCTTCACAGTCAAATTTTTAAAATTTTATTTTGTTTCTTTTTTTAAAATACTGTGACTGATCATTATTACCTTTGGCAGAAACAAGAGGGAATTCTTTTGCTGCTCTTTCGAACATGTTCGTTCCAGCCAGATGAGTCAAGTGAGTCCATTTAGCGCTATTACATTGTCTCATCCACCTCGCTGCTTATTCATGCTCCAGAACAAGGGAACATGTTTTTTTTTTTTTGCTTCTTTACTCTGCTCAACTGGAAAACCCATAAGACAGCATGCAATAGAGCCTTCCAGCACGCAAACCAAGCCCTCAACAACTTGTTCAAGCGGCCTCTAAAGTAAATGGAAGCAAAAAAGGAAACAGGACAAGTGAAGTGTCTGATTTTGGCTTTGGCCCAAGGTGACTTAGACTTTAAAATGTGCAAAACTGGATGGTCGCACTCAGTGGATATCTCACCTATCTCTGTTGTTTTTTTGGGCTTTTTCCCTGCATAACTTTAACAAGTCAAATCATTTGTTTGATGCTCCTCTTAGTATAGTTCCAAGTTCTGAAGCAAAGAAAGTACCAAAAACACACATATGTTCAATCATAAGCACATAGGCTGTACAACACATACACAATAAACTCCTGTACTCATCTCTTAGTATCGGTCTTACCCGTGGCTCACCATTTCTGTCCCAGTCTATGTGGATGACACAGAACGTGTGGGTGACAGTCTGGGGATTAGCATTATTGTTAACACATGTGTGGAATGTGTTGAATTGTGCAAGTGTCCGGCGTGTGTGTGTGTGTGTGTGTGTGTGTGTGTGTGTGTGTGTGTGTGTGTTGATAGGGGCGGCAACAGCAGCAGCATCTGTCAGTACTCTGGGTGGCCTGGTGTTCCTGTTGGTAATTGGATCTTAAAGTTTAGAGCAGTCGATGACTGATAAGCACACACGCATGCACACACACTCACACACACACACACACAAATACATAGCCTTGAGGAAATATGACTGAGAAAGACAGGATTCATGCCATATGGGATGTACGTGTGTATGAGTGTGTATGCTGCTGCTGAAAGGGATGGGTAGTTCTTGTGTTGGTCATGCTCTAATGGATTGTTTTGTGTTTATGCTTGTTTATGCATGCAGATGTACTGTAGACATCAGTGATGTTCTTTCAGACTTTAAAGGTCCAGTGTGTAGGATTTAAGTAGATCTATTGGCAATATATATATATATATATATATATATATATACGATTCACAAGTTTTCATTAGTTAATGATCACCTTTCATTTCGCAATGAGTCCTTCATATCTACATCAGAAGCAGGTCCTCTCTCTTGTTGCACCACTGTGTTTTTACTGTAGCCTAGAATGGACAAATCAAAACACTGGCTCCTTTTACTTCCTTTTTTTTTTCTTTTAACTTTAGGTGAGGGGTGAGCAGAGGGGTATTCAGTTGGTTGCAATCTGTAACCTCACTGCTGGATGCCACTAAATATTACACACTGCTCCTTTAAAAAGCCTAAGATTTAAATTGACAGTACACCCCCAAATCAGTAACACATATTTTTCCTCTAAGCTGTAGTGGCTTTTATTCATCTAGATTGTTGGGTTGAGTTGTGAAGATATTGGCCGTAGAGTTGTCTGCCTTCTCTCCAATATAATGGGACTAGATGGCAAAAAAATAAATTAATTTAAAAAATATAACGGCAATGTCTCAGTCAAGATAATCAAGTTCCTCAAGATAATCCACAGACCTTACTCTGAGCAGTTTTGTGAAGGAACTTTTTGCATCTAGCACCACTGAGCTAACTAACGTTACAGCTGAGCCGAGGAGGACATTATCAATATTTATCTTGCGCACCATCACAAGCATGAGCATCTTGTCCATGAGTAAATACATGCTTCCTTCTGTGCAATGGTTCGGTTGGTGGATTTAGTTCAGTAGAAAGAAAGTAGTTCCAGTGAAACTGCTCATGACAAGGTCTGTGGATTATCCCAAGTAACCAGGTCATGATTTCTGGAAAGCGACATTGCTGTTGAGTTTTTCCAAATGTATTTTTTTGCCGCTTTGAGCACCACAAGCTGAGTGACATCTAGTTCCATTATACTGGAGAGAAGGCAGATATGGCCAATGTCACCAACACTCAGCAACTCACACCAAAACAATCTAGACTGATAAACAGCACTAAAGATAACAATAAAAACATGTATTTTTGATTTCAGGGTAAACTGTTCCTTTAAATGGTAGTATTTTGCTAAAAATACTAGTACGACTACTCTAATGTGAAGCTACATGTATGTTATGTGTGGAGTCATTTAGCTGATGCCAAAAGATGAATAATGACACTACTGTCTGTTTGGGAAATGCCTGCATCCATCTGGGTTATTTGATATCAGTATGTTTGACAACAGGCTCAGAGTCAGACCACCTGGATTGTTAAATGCGGGACTAATATACCTTTCAGGGTATTATGTGTCATTCACTATTCGCTGGAATTAGAAGAACAAACAATTTTTTTTTAAAAAAGCCAGTTTGAAATATGACATGCAGTCTGCACCAGACTGTACCTGTATATATTAAACTTTATATGTAGCCAGTAATCAGGGAAGTCATTAATCCGTCTCATTTTCTCCCCTCCCTCCTCCTCTCACTTCCTTGCCCCATCCCACTCTCTCTTTTTGTCTGCCTCCATATGTGTTTTTTTCTCAGGTGGTGCTCGACCACATGAGAAGGAAATGCAAGTGCCACGGGACATCAGGGAGCTGCCAGCTGAAGACCTGCTGGCAGGTCACCCCAGAGTTCCGGGTGGTGGGCTCAATCCTCAAAGAGCGCTTCCACATTGCCACGCTCATCAAGGCTCACAACCGAAACACAGGACAGCTTGACCATTCTAACCACAACAACAACCACCACAACCACCATAACCATCACAACCACCACAACCACCACCACCATCACCACCATCAGAACAACCACCACAATCACCACCACCACACGCACCGGCGGCGGCCGAACATCAATGAGCTGGTCTACTTTGAAAAGTCGCCGGACTTCTGCGAGCGGGACCTGGGGTCAGATTCGGCAGGGACGCAGGGTCGGATCTGCAACAAGACCAGCCCCGGCATGGACAACTGTGAGAGTCTGTGCTGTGGGAGAGGCCACAACATCCTGCAGCAGACGCGGAGTGAACGCTGCAACTGCAAGTTTCACTGGTGCTGCTACGTGGTGTGCGAAGAGTGCAGGATAACAGAGTGGGTCAGTGTCTGTAAATGAAGAAACACACACTAAAAGACTGTAAAGAAAACAAAGAAATAGACTTTTTTTTTTAAATCAAGGCTGTTAATTTGAAAGGGGAATATGACTTTTAATATATGTGCCCCTGACCTTTTTGCAGTGGACTGCTGTTTTCCAGAGGAGCAGGGACAGGGTGCAAAGCAGTTGAGCCAGCAGAAAGATAGACGTGCATGTTGGTAAAGAGCGTGCACATGAGGCATTTGTCTAAAGCTGCCAGAAAGCTTGGACGTTTACTGCCTTCCTCTTGAGACAAAGGAACTTAGTTAAATCAGATAAATCTGAAAAGCTCCAAATATGAAATCTGAGAGGCTCAGAAAACAACTAAACATTGTTGTTTCATGTAGACTGACATACGGCTGCATGAGATGAGCAGAGAGTTACGAGTAAGCGGTAGATTGCATGCAGAATGAAAATAATATTGCTTCATAGCACCAGCAGTATATAAGGTGGAAAGGCTGAGACAAATAAAGACCTTTTCACACATCAGGATTTCACGATGCACAAGATTTGGCACAGCACAATACACCTGGAGCACTTAAGGATTTAGTGCCTTGTTCAAGGGCAGTTCAGAAGTTTCGATGTTTATAGCAACCATCATGTTACACCTATAGGAATACAGCAGGGATCAAATGACACTCTGTAGATGTATCAGTCAATGTTACTTTGTTGTGTGCATAATGTGTAGTCCTGCTAACAGTGATGACACCCCTCAGTTAAAAACATTCACACAGGTCCCAAGACAGACTGGACTATTTGAATTACAAAGTTCCCTTAAAGGGGCAAACTTTTTTAAGAGGATGTAACTGATAGTGTGAATGTTGGTACGATTCGTTATATCTAACACATTCTTATTCCGACTCATCAAATATCGTTGCTTGGCCTGTGCCCTTCACATCTACATATGATGCACTAGGTAGAGTGGCTTTTTGTTGTTAATGCTTCAGGACAGTGTGTCAATTTATGCCTGGTAACTGCATATTGTCCAAAATACACTTCCATTTTCACAGGAACTGTACAGTAACTACAAGTATGTGGTTAGATATAGAAAAAACAAAACAATGGTTTGGTTCACCTCCCCTCCTAAACCCGTTATAGGGACTTTACAGCTCCTTATATTATGTTGTTACTGACTGCGTTTCAAATTAACACTGTTTAGCTACAAATCATAATTCGGTGACAGGTTCTGTCCGGCTGAATTATTAACTGATGCCACCCAGCAGTGTAGCATATTGCCACGAGAAGTGCTCTCCTGCTACCCTAACCCAGTGAAAAAGGTGGCTTTTGGTGTCGTGTGATGCTGAAATCACTGACCAAGCGACGATATTTGACGAGTTTGGAATCAGCACGGTCATATCAGACCCTTAGAACTGAGTTTCCTTCCCTCTAACGGAGGTTCTTAAAATAAAATCCACACAAATCAGCTTCCAATAGAGAAAGGACCAGCACTATCCCTTAAAGGATAATTTTGTGAATCCATTTGAAACCATTGCTCGTATTATAATATGAAAAGTATATTACCCTAAAACAGAGCACAGATACATTATCCTGAGGTATCCAAAATGTTACATGTGTTGTTTGTGTTGTGTGTATAATGTAAGAGGACTGTCATGGTAATGTGCACAGTAGACCTTCATTGAACAAGTTTTCATCTTCAGCACCATATGAACAGCATTGTTAATATAACTGAATAATGCTGCACAAATACATAAATAAATTTAAAGTGCCTCAGAAAACTGAGTGCACGTGAACAAGCTTCGGTTCCTCACACCATAAAGCTGCCATCAGTCAAAGTGTTTCCTGTTTTGTGATGTAACATACTGTGTGTGACACTGTAAGCTTCTTGTGGTATATCAACACTCACCTTCTTCACACGTCTTCGATGTGTGCAGATAGGGATATTCTGATGTCAACTTCAAGGTATGTAAGTAGCAAAGTTGATATGTGTTCCTGCCTATGCAGATTTTGAAGATCATATTTGGTCTTGAGAAACATGTATGAGTGAGGCTCCTTATCAGACAGTGTAATTTATTTCAGACAAATATGTTTCTGTGTTGAAAGCAGAGTAGAAAAAAATCTGGAATTGTGCTTCCAGTGTAATAGATTATTTTGATCCTGATAAGTGGTTTGCACATACAGAACTGTGTCCAGGAAAACTCTGGGAGATATCAGCAATATGCATTTTTTTCATGTCATAAATGTATGTATGTATGTATTTTTATGTTTTAATATGGTTATTATCTAAGTTATTTTATTTTTGTGGATAACTTAATATTTGTAAGACAATAAAGACAGACCATGATACTGAAAGGGACTTTAATGTGATGAATAATAAAATACATGAAAGCAGTGTGTTTGGTAAGAGAACCGTTTTATGTTCATTTTGTCAGCTGTTGTCAGCACACAACACAAGGTTACTACAGAGGTCATAGTTTTCTTCCAGTCTATTGGAATACATAGCATATATTCCGGTTATAATCATTACTTTATTTTGTACTAACGTTATTTTGTACGGGTAAAAAAATAATACCTTCTTCATTGCTGATTACGCCAATATTAGCGAAACATTTAGTCACAAAGGAATCAGGCAAAGTTATAATAAAAACTAATATGCTACATTAGGTAGAGCTACAGCTACAGTATGTACCTGAAATGCTCTCACATTTGATAATTTAACATTTGATAATATTGCCTGTCTTGCATTTTTGAATGCTTTTAGAAAGGTTGCCTCAGGGATGTAGTTCCAGACTTCCTTAAAGTTGGAAGACTCATGATGCCGACCGTCCGTGTATCATGGTGCCACAGCAGGTGCTTTATGGCTGTCTGCAAGCATATAGTAACACCGCAAATGGTCCTGTCTGGTCATGTGTCATGCAGGCACAAAATTTAGCATTCGGTGTTGGGATCTCACACTGAAAGCACTGCAAAATCAGCGGTATTTGGCAACTTCGGAATGAGAACCAGATGTTATTAACAGTCGTGTTTATTTTCAACAAACACGTGATGTTTTTTTCTTAACTTTAACATTGACACATGAATTAAGACTGTTGAAAGATGCCCTTTTCCAAGACTGGATCTGTAGTTATCTGTGGCTCAAGCCCTATCACCACTGTATACCACATTTCCAATAACATAACTCAATGGTGTTATTAGATCTTTTCTGTTTCATAAATGCTCATATATCTCAAGCTCCACAGCTCCATTTTTTTCTGTTATAAAGTTGTGGTCTCTGAGCCTAAACTGAGATAACCCTGATGCTTTTTTAAGACTTCAGAGAGCTCCCCTGAGCCACAGAAGACATTATACACCTGTTTTCACAGGCTGAATAACACTCTCCATGACAAGTTAAGTTAACTTGATGTGAAAAATCAGTGGAGTGTGACACACTGGCCGTACTGCATACAGTATTTCTGTTTTTCAGTGGGTATGCTTTTTTTTATGTTATGTTTTTTTATATATATTTTTTTTCAATTCAGTATCAGAATGTGGATCTTTATTTTTCTTAATTATATTTCCTATATTTATACAATTAAGATCTAAAAAATACATAAAGGTAAGAAAAACGATTATTTATTTGACATAGGTTAACATCTAGTTGTTGCCCTTTTTACTGGGAAGATATACTGAGATAAACAGTAAGTCCGGGGACAACTGCTTTTTAGGCTTTAAAGAAGGTCTTTGACAGATTCTGTAGCTCAAGGACCTATACACAGTATTCCAACACATTCTCATCCAAAGTTGTCACATACTGCTGCTTTGCAGTGCACTTTAGTGTCCAGAATTATGCTCAAGCTATCCTTCTACATCTGCTCTTTTAGTTCCAGAATGCCACCACTGTGATGTCAACACAGGTAGGGCAGGGATGGTTACATTTAGGTAAATGAGGCACATGGTAGAGCAAAGAAAAAAATCACTTTCAGACAGGAAACAAACACCGGACACCCACATTAAAGTCTGGTGTTTGTTGGACCAATCCACTGCTCCATCCACCTGCCCTATAGGTACCCTTTTATTACATCATTACCAGCAGCATTTCAACTTGACACTGTCCTGCTGCTTATCATGCGCATGTGATAGGCTTCAACTGGCCGCACTCTCAAGTAATGCCGTCCGTCCATCCATGTATCGTTAGATATAGCAGCTGCAGTGCGGCTGTCCTGCTGTCCAGCCAGCCACAGGCGTATGTCCGGTAGCATTCTCAGCTGATGCCTTCCAGGTGTGTATCATGTGGACACAAAAGGTGGTTTTTATCATCCAGATTTTGCGCCAAAATCACTGACAAAGCAGCAGAATTTGATGACTTTGGAATGAGAATGGGCTGAATATTCAAGGCTAGCAGTTAACAGCAATTTAGCTGACAAAGCTAATGGTGTTAACCAGGGGAGATCCAAAGGGTAACTGCTATGCTTCAGTGACGACAATGTCCCCATATCAGCGGTAAGCGCTGTATGACAGCACTGCCGAGTGGCAATAATTAGCTAGGTGCTGGAATACACACACAGGACTCACGTACACTAGCATACATGTGCAGCCGGACTGTCTACCACTATAAAAAATAGAGAAACTGGTATTTCAACATACAGGGATTGCATGATTCTCTGCTCAGGGTGCCATCACTCCACTATATATTTACATGGCAAGTAGTTGTCTGCTGTTATATTAATGCTATAACAATTGTATAGAGCTCTTTCAAATATCAAATCTGTAAAGAAAGTCTGCTTAGACTTTATTCTTTCCACAGTGACTGCAAACCCGACAAAACAGACCCATCATTGTAAAAGTCAATTCTAACAACAATCAGTCCCCATATTGTAATTACAGCTATTACTGTGATTGGCTTTGAATGCACATAGCTTGGATGTTTTGTCAGAAACCTTAAGATTTACCACAGCCAGATAAGACCACAAGTCTGTGGTCAAGTGTAGACCCTCCCTTACCAGTTGCTGCTTGCGTGCAGAGAGAAATCCTGTTGAGCATCCTGACGCACTTATATATTCTGCGCCCTGAGGGAAGTGATGAAGTCACTAAGTCAAGTGTAAGAATGCAAGAGATACATTTTCAAAGTAAACAGATGTGCCGTAAAAGGTGCTATTTCAGAGTCATGCGATTCTATTATTATCCAAACATACCACTCGCTTTCAGTGAAAAAAAAAAGCTTCCTTTGCTGTCCCGCCTCTCTGCTTTCTTCCCCTAGCGCACCATCTGTATGTTGAGTTTAGCATGCATAGTGCATCTTTGAGTGTGCTGATTTGAGTGAACTCGCTCTTGATCTCCCTCTATGAGCATTTAAATAGTTAATGTAAGGAGCTGTTCATGTGATGACAACATCATTGCGTGTGTGTTTGTTTATGCAAGCAAGTGTGTTTCTTTTCACGGGGCACATGCATATAACAGACAAACAGAGTCTGTGCATGCATGCTGGTATTATGTGTTGACAACGACCCGATGCCAAGGTTGAGAAAACTGTTGAGATCCCTGCTGGATTCTTCCACCAGTTCAGGGGTTACCAGATTAAAGGTCAGCTCATCTTCTCAATTATTTTATAAGTAACTGCTCAGAAATCAATCAAAATGCTAACTTCTCTTTTCTTATGATTTCACCTCACTTGGAAAGAAACAAATGTCAAATTATTATTTGATGATTCCAAACCCAAACAGATATTATAATCCTTGATAAATACTTGTTTAATATTAGATTACTCAAAAGAAGACGAAAAAAACATTTATCTTCATGAGAATAGCTCCTGCCTGTAAAGAAACACCAGGCCTGGACTTGTGTGTTGAGTTTATTTGAACAGTGGCTGTTATTTTGATAGAGAGCAGGTCCCAAAGTGACTGCAGATTTGAGCTGAAACAACATTATGCTGGTGAATGAGATTTATTATGTTATGATCCCATGGCATGAACTAGCAGGTCTGCATCACTTGTTAGACATTCTCTAATGTTTTCAGGGACAAGGTCAGGTTGTTGTGCAATGACGCCTAAATGGACACTCACTATGCATATAAATAACATGCAGTGGCATGTGCGTCTTCACCGTGCAGAGCGAAATGTAAAACTGCTGCATTACCTTGTAAATCAACATCTGTTAGGTTGGAAATGTGTCTTTTTTTTCATTTTTGCCCTTGTAGTGAAAGTACACTCTCAGTTGTTCTGAAAAATAAAAGGTTCTCCCAGGACACTGACAGATTTTTTCCTTTGGCACTGCATACCAAACTGTCACCAGCTATTTTCATTAATGTTAACCTTAATTGCTTAATTGATATTGTTGTTTTCCGAGATGACTTGTAAAGAACGTTTTAATAACCCAGTAACCTCCAAGTAAACAAACTAATTAAAAGCATAAATTTAGCATATTCCTACACGTAACAAGACCACAGTGTGCAAGTTGTAATCAGTGTTTTTGTAACTGCTGGGCATGTGTAAAGAATTTGTGCAAGAGATAGCAGGAGAGAGCATTCCTATGTCTTTCTTGCATACTGTATGTTTGTGTATAAGCATTTGTACATGCAAGTGTTTTTGAGGGCATGTGCGCATTTGTTTGAGTGTGTGTGTGATACATGTGATACTCATCAGGTCTGGTGCCTTTTGTCCACCTTAAACTTAAAGACCCCCGACTGTATTGCTGATTACCTAAACACAGGTTAGGTTAAAGTTTTACCAAAAAATATGCAAAAAAACCAAAATGTGGATGAATTTCTGAAGCAAATTTAAAAAGCTCTAAAAAGCAACAAGGTGCAGAGACAAATAAATGGTATTGCTGAATTAAAATGCAAACAATAAGGATGAACAGAAAAGTGTGAAGATCAGACAAAAAGACATGTAGGAAGCTGAAGATAAAGAGACAGGCAGCTAGCTGTTACAAGCTTGATTGAAAATAAATGTTCTCTTTGCCTTTTCCCTTAAGGGATTGAAAAGAACAAATGTGAGGGACCAGTCCCTACAAGTAAACTCAGTAGAAAGAACACTGAATATTGCATTTTAACAGTAATTCACATATGCTGTGGGTGCATGTACAACAGCAAGTCATGCAAAACAACAGCAATACTTCTGATTAGTTTGTATCATTATAGATGACATCCATGTTTGATTAATCATCCTGAAAATCATGTATTAGACGATGCAGTGTTTTGTATTGTGAAATACTACATTGGTGATCTTAAAAGCTTTGTGTATGGTGAACAAAAAGCTACAAATATGTGCAAGTTGTTGCCTGGAAAGGAAGAGCCCATGCAAATGGTTCCACAATTTGTTTCTATGCGGGCCTTGTCCATAAAAATGTCAGTTTGTGAATAACTAACTGTAGACTGTTTAAATAATAATAATAATTGACTTTTCTACCAACACGTCAACCATTGGTTTGTAGACTTCCGTTCTGAAGCCTCAAGTTTAGCATTCAGCCATTGTCATCTTGGGGTTTTTTTCCGAGCCAGAAGTGACCATTTGGACAAGAGGTTGGAGGTGATTTAACTGTTTTATGTGCCAGGCTATAAATATAGAAAAATTGGGCCAGTGTGAAAATTTCAAACTGTTTTCATATTAACCCAAACACTGGAGTGGACAAATTTGCCAAAGTTTACCGGGTGCCCCAAATGATTCAGCAGTCAATCCTGAGGGGAACAATGACACTGTGTCCTAACAGAGGGCGAGTGTCTAACTGTCATGTAGCATTCTCAGTCATCTCCCTCCAGCCAGCTGATGTTCTGTTTAATTTTTTATAGTGAAAAAAACGAATAAATACTTCCTCTTTTCAGTGTAATGAATCAGCCGGTCCTCATCTACTGTGGCGCTTTCAAAGTGAGCATCATATATATATGGAAACAACAATGTCCAACAAAAGTGCAGCTCAAAATAGCGCTTGCATCCAGTAGAGACAGCATTTTGTCTCTTATGTTATATAAATTTTTTTCTGCTGTTAAGTTGGGTGTTTAAACATGGAGATCTATTTGGATGTATTCTGTTTTGGAGCTAGCCTCGATTGGCTATTCACTGCAAATTTTGGCACTTCTGTCTTGGATTTTTTCAGCCCCGGGGTTGAGACATATATAGCTGCAGCCCCATTCTGTTTATAGCGCACGTGACACGCCCCCTAAAAATCCAGGCCCCCTCCAGTAGCTACAAGACAAACCCACGAACTTAACAGTTAGTTGAACTTCGCTGCAATGCGTTTTGTAGTGACCCAATATGATTCATAGGTAGCAATAATGAATTTTATCCATTTACTTTATTCATTATACATGAATATGTGACTTATTTTAGTAGTAACGAGATGTAAGCCTTATCTGTACCCTACTGCAAACCTTAACCACCTCTCTTTTGACCCAACACTGATAGATCGCTAAACACTCACTTAGCATTTTCTTCAAGGCTTCTGCTCCTTAACCAAGGAGCAAAGGCAGATGATCGTGGAAGGATAGTGAGCAAGTCATGTAGCTGGTGGGGGAATCACATAGCTGCTCCAGCAGCAGCTATACCTACTCACTGGAGGTTACCACTTACAGTCATCACATCCTTTTAAGAAAACTAGTTAGAGCTGCCCGAAGTACTATCCAGTTATGAAAGGATTCGTAGTTATATCAGCAAGTGCTTTTTCCATGCATGGCTTCCTCTTAATAGATTTCTCATCACCAGTCACTCCAAATTCAGTACAGACTGCTTAGAATGCATGTTTCAGTAAAGTTTGGAAGCATTGCAGTCCCTGACTGTCATTTTAGACATACTACATTGGCATAGATGACGTTTATGAGGCTAGATCAAAGAAGACCACACAAGTGGACAGTTTAATCCAATTATCTGAAGTAGACCAACACTCTGATGTTAAATCAGTTTGAAGTTATCTGCTTTTGAGTGTTTTGCTCATGCACTTTAAATGATATTAATGTGCATTTTCCAGAAAACTGATAACTGTATTACCTTTCCTTACCTTTTTCTGGTTGCAAATTTTTCAGTTTAAACTTTATGACAACAGCTTTTAAAAACCTCTTTTCCAAGACATCTCTGGCTAAAGATAGGTCCTGTGTTTTGATAACTAATTCATCATTCTTATACCTTGTAGAATTGCTTTATTCTAAATTAAAATTCAATGTGACAAGAACAGGGAACATGCAAGGCATAACCACATTATCTCATAGGACCTCTCTTGTATATAGTCCTTTCAGCTTCTTTACAAATACTTGATCTGCGCTAACACTGCAGTTTGATCTGTGTTACTAATTCATGCTGTCTTCCACCAGGGAAGGATCGAAGAGGAAACAGGGATCATTTTTAGTAGGCCTTCTCGCATTAATTATTGAGAGCGGAGGCCAACGAGTACATGCTTTTAACACCATTTGCAACATGTTCCGCTCGACCTAAGCTGACACTTGCTCCACTGGATTTGAGTTCCACTTTCTCAAAGCCTGACAGGGAATGAGATGGTGGGGAGAAATGCTATGGGCCTGCTGACGCATTCACTTTAACTCAAGCCTCATACACACACACACACATACTGCAATCACGTCCTTGTCAGCTGGGGAGATGGGGAGTGACACAAGGAGCAATTTCCTAAAATATTGATCAGCGAGGGTCAAACATTTCCTCACAAGAAGGACTATATATGGAAGAAGGCCCTCTGGTCCAGCGAGTCTCCCAGAAAGAACCCTTAGGTCTACTGATTCACCTGGAACTGGCAAAATGTTTTCAGGTATCTGGGTCATACTTGGCGAAATGCAGACTTTAATCAGAACAGTACTTAAGCAATGACTGCTGATGTTTCATATAAGTATATGTGAAAACAAAAGTGCAGATAGGAGTGCAGATTGTTTGCAATTGCACCTATTTCCAGTCCATATTGACAACTGCATAGCTCATAAAGAAACACCTCTTTAGCGACTCATTTGTAATTGGTGATCTAGAAAGCAAGGCCATTTCCAGTCAAAGCATCCCATCATCAGTCTCTTTTATAAGAGCATGAACAAACTTAAGCAAGTATACATGATTACAGTACTTCGGATGCATGACATGGCCTGATAGCATTCAGCAGAAAGTGGTGTTGCGGCGGTGAGCAGCAATCATTGGCTTAAATTTTAGGCCATTCCTTACCTGAAGGCATCTACAGCAGGTTTTTTTTTTTTTCAAAACACTTATTGCTGAAATGGTTATTGTTAGATATAATGATTTAAGATTTGCTGGTAGGCAGTTTTGTTATACTTTGAAGAGACCCAGGCTAGCTTTTTCTCCCCATTCCCATTCTTCATGCAAAGGTAGACTTATCAGCTGCTGGCTGTGCTGTAGCTTTAAATTAGACAAACATACATGAGACACATATTTTATGACTCTTGGCAAGAATTTTATAGAGCATCTTTTCCAAAATTAAGCTATTATGTATTATACTCAATATTATATTCCTTCAACCTCAAAGGACTGGCCTGAGCTGAGTTAAAAACACATCTGAGGATGGTTGATATCTTGACTATTGCCCCTAAATGAAGGAATGTACTTAATGTACCATTAACGTTTGGTCTTTTGTGTCAGCATTCTTCTCTCATCTGTCATGCATTCTCTTGAATTGCTGGAAACCCTATCTCACCCACCATCTCAACCACATAGTGAAAGGTATATAGCTGTCACAGAAGTCCTCCTAAACATCCTTCTACTGGTTCTTTGTTTTTCTTCATACGAAAGAGCTGAATTGATATTTTTGTACTAATCTGATACTATTCATGCTTTGTCCATGAAGGATCTTGAATGCTTTGGAATGAATGTGACTCAGCAGGCACAGGTGCCCTCTAACCACCCACACTGTTGACAGTTATACAATAGGTATTGCCAATCTGTTCCTGTTGATCATTAGAACTGCATACAGCCCAAATTATTTGAGGGGATCACTTTGGCAGTTAGAGAAAAGTAAAATATTTTTCAACTTCTTTCAACAAGGTCTTAATCACACAAGTATTACCATTCAGACAATGAGTCACGTTAAATATGCACTTGCCACTTTCTGCAAAACAAGCACAATCAAGGCAAGCGGCATAAACTTTCCCAAAGCTTTCTGGTTCACCTGGTTGGTTTGAGGTTCATTTCAAATGTTTGCATTTCTCTTGAGTGAGTAACATGTGCAAAACATGTGGAAACATGGCAATCCCCCAGCCTTCAGTTTCCACTGTTTCCTTGACCGTTGTGTACTGCACACCACTCAGGACTTGTGGTAGCTAATATTAATTAGGCACTGCCCATTTGGCAAGCAGCTGGTAATGCCTTAATGGTGGCAGAATGAAATGTCATGGAAACTCTGTGCTGACTGTCCTTTCTCCCAAAGTTGACCTGGTGAGTAATGTAAATGGTTTCATTTTGACAACAATAATCTTTTAGTATTGTTTACTATGTTATCACCACGAACTGTGCTTACAACGGTAGTGTCAGAGCTAACAGTGAAAACATAGTCAATAAAGCTAAAGGGATTTTACTCACAAAGGCGACCTAGGTGGAGACCAGAGGGTGCTCACAATGTTTCCACAGCAAGACTGCTGAGTTGAGATGAGTTTACACGCTGTAATCGCCAAATGAGTGGGGCTTCTAGCTAATTAGCTCTTACCAGAACTGAGTGGAGTGCAGTGCAGTAATCTGAGCAAAATTAAGCTAAAAACCCTCATGTGTAACCGTACAAAATTATTCTCTGTGGGTAACCAATTAACAGTTAACCACTGACATCACTATTAGCTATAAAAACTAATCCAATCTAATTTCTATAATGAAAGTGAAATTATTTGGAAAGCTTCAGAAGCATCATGCTGATTGCTGTTATATACAGTATGTTGTTTGCTTGATAAAAGTTTCTCCATGAATCTCTACAATGCAGGTGGCAAGTGCAAAGTTTGCATGATGCATTAGTCTGAAGGTATTCCCAGGTTCGAATATGTGGTCACCTTACACTAAGCACCTGCCACTGTACAACAGAATTTTGACCCTCATGCCTTGTTGTAGGTCCACACTCTAATATCTTAAATTCAGGTAGCTTAAAAAACTTTTCTCATCAAACTTTTATATTTAATAAATGTAATCATTAATTGTACTTTGCTTTAACTGTCCCATACATGAACTGTACCTTTAATATCCTCCTTCTCTCTTTCTTTCTCTGCCTCTGGTTGTACGGACCTCAGCCTTCCCCTTTATGACCCAGGCTGGTGTGCTGCTTTGATCAGTTATCTGCCCCAAACAAGTTAAATTGCTGCATCATCAACCAAGCCTTAAAAACATCTAAGACAGTATAATTACTAATTTTGGCATTAATAACACAACGAGGGACAAGCAGTGGTGCCCTTTAATCTTAAGCTTTTCAGAGGCTTGTTTTATGGCCCTTCCCCGTTCCACCTCCTACCTTCCTCTTTACTTCTACTGACCCATGATAGACTGCAGCCCACGGTCGTCTACCAGACCAGACTTTAAGCCTCTGAGAAAGGGTGTGTATGGTTCTATAGACAGATCTTAAAAACATGTGGTTAGTAAAACTACTTCATTTGTGGGTAATTTCTTATTTGTAGTCTTTTAATGCCTTAGATATTCTCCTGTGACCTGTGGAGCATCAAAGCATTATAATGAACTCTAAGGATCAACGGAGGAGGTAAAGTAACTGTTGGTGGTCCAGTCTGACAGCCTGAGCCGCCTGTGAGCATGGAACAAGAGTTACATTGTACACCACTTTATTATGCCATCCACACTGTACTCACAAAGTGTTTGTATGTTTTCCTACAAAAAGTAATTGATCTAAAGTTGTACATACTAGGTATCTTAAAAGACCACGATCATGTGACCAATGTGCTGACGGGAGTAAACAGGGAAGTAGTCCTAAATGGTCTTGTAAGAAAGGTTTAGATAGTGGATGGGTCACAAAAATCTAGACTTTCATTCATTCACTTTGAGTAAACTTGGAGTCCTCGCTATGTTTCTTTTTAAAATCAAACCACAGTTACTTTACTTGCCTTAATCTAAAGTCACAAAATCAGATTTATTTTCCTAAACCTAACCATAGTGACTTTTCATTGCCTAAACACAACCTCTGTAACTGTACATTAAACTGCACATTAAGGATATAACCTCATTTGTGTGACGCTAATTAATTTGATAGCATACCAACTGTTGGGCGTGCATTTTGATAGGATATCATATGACCTGTTCTATGAGAATATGTTCCACCAGTATAAACAATGCAAACAGACTATATGTATGAAACCTTTCTTATATTTTGGTCATTTAAACATTTTGCAACCCTTGCATTTTACTAATTCACATTCCCATTAGGATGCAGATATTGTTCAGGAAGGACAACTGATCATTCTTAGGATTGTGCCATTTAGAGATTATGTAGCAGTTCTGCTGGACATTAAGCACAGCGGAGGAGTAGAAAAGGAATTCCAGTTATCCATTGCAATAAAGGTCAAAGTCTTTATCGTCATGCCCTTTTCCTCAATCATGGTCATTACCAAAACTGTTCTCAGCTGCACTCAAAGCCTTGATGAGAACTTAAGAGTTTTCTTCCTTGTCTTCATACTTGGTAAAAATTCTTAGGATTTCATGGGCACGTCAGTCTTAACTTTAAAACATTAATGTCTTTGGTCTCCTTAAAGTCTTAATGCTTTGAGCACTTACACTAGCTCTTCAATCCGTGAGTAGTTAGAGGAACTCAGAAGGATTCCTTTGCCAGCAAGACCTAATCATAAGCTGTTGGCTGCTGCCACTCAGGTCAGTCTTTCAGAAAAACACAATAATTATAACCTGTATAAGATTCACTATGAGGGTGTTTTAGGGATAAATTAGAAGAAGAAAGGAGATAAAAGGTAGAGGTAGAGGTAGAGGTGGAGGTAGAATGTAAACAAAGTTTAAAAAATTAAATTACATTTGTCCTTGATCCTGCTACATCTTTAGAGTCAAAGGATGAGTTGATTAAAATCACCAGCTACTATGAAGATTCCATCCAGTTGCTCAGGCATGTTAGTGCTGATGGCATCATTCAATTCTTGCAGTGTATTTTTTGAATTTGCATCACAACCTTGAGTCCTTTTGGCTGCCAACAAGGTCCACTCATCCAGTGCAACAGTTTGATCCAGGATGTTTCTGTGAAGACGTATGCAGAATAGTCCCTGATCTCCTGTGGCCAAGTGAGCCTTAATCACATCTCATCCACTTTATTCTCCTGTGACCGGGCATTAGCCAGAAGAAGGCTTGGTAGAGGAACAGCTCTCGGTCCAAGTCAGGTCAGCCTCGCCCTGATGCCGGCTCTCCTCCCTTTCTTCGTCCAGTGCTTTCAGTTTTGTTTCTCCCCTCTGGTCTGACTGGCACAGTCTGCTCCATTCAGTTCAAACTCCACACAACTTTTTCCCGATGTTGATAGCTGCTTCTCCAATGTAGAAAAGTTGTGCTTCAGCAGAAGGGGTCATGGAGTCGAAAAAATAGAAAAATATGGCAAAAAAGTAGCAAAGTAGCAAAGATTTGCATCTACATGTGCTGCTGTCATCATGGCAAAAGTCTAATATTGGTGAACGCTGACATGACAAAATTGGGGAATGACCAAAAGCAAGTCACCTTGACGGTGGTGACCTTAGAGGGAATGGAGTCAAAATGGATGAAGCTATTAAAACGTAATAGGTTTGTGGAACCATGCACTTTAATTGAACCCAAAATGCCCCATTAAAAAGCCTTTTTTTTCCTGATGGTTATGAGGCAGGTGTTGAATGTACAAATACATCCTTTCATAAAATGTCATAGTTCATGACAAGGCTATCAAGCCTGTTATCTGATAACAAGCTTTGTAGCCTGTTATCAGAGGAAATAAGTGATTGAGAGTAAAGACTGTGATTCTTCTTCTTTACAAATGGAGACAGCATCAACGAATGGGTGTGAGACTTAATTAGATGTATGTTAATCAGTAGCAAGGTCTTTGTGCAGAGGTAGAGTCAAAGATGTGTCCTTAGGCCATTTCTAGTACCTTACATAGAGTTCACCGTGCATGCTGTCTCTGCACAGACCTGCCGGTCTGAGCTCACCCCTCATTCCACACATTCTTCCCTCCTCCATTCCCTCCTGTCCATCCCTCCTTATTCTCTCCCATGATCCCGCAAGGCAACCATGTCTGCCGCTTGTGGTACAACGTGGGTAGATATGCTGTGAACAACCTGGATCACCTGGCCATATTTTATTTGCAGTGTGCTTATTCTCTTTTGGTCTGCCATGGTGTCTTTTACACAGACACTGGGGTGATATACACAGGTCTGTATGAACATACTGCCTAGGTCGTGCTCCTACTTACAACATATGAGACTGAGAAATGCAGTCAGCCATTGATGTCTGAATACACAAGCACATCTCTGTGTCTTACAATAGTTGGAAAGTAGTTTCCCAATTAATTTAAACTCCCCTTTGCTATCCTTTTGCTTTGCAACAGAAACAAACATGATCTTGTGTCTGCAATGTACACACACACACACGCACATTTTCTTACCCTTATGCATGCATGCAGCACATACAGTGCTGTGCATTCCATGTGTTTAACTAAAGGGAAGAGTGTGAGGAATGTAGCCTAAAACTTTCACCTTCTGTTTCATACAGGTGTGACTGAAGCTCACAACTCATGTTTCATGTCTCCACCATACCAACACCCCTGACAACCACCACCACTACCACTTAAACTTGCAGATGCTGTTCCCTTTTCTTCTAGTTAGTCTAAAAGGCACTGTATTCACATCTAGTAATAACGTATAGAAGCAGATTGTAGAAGGACACACAGAATGCATCATTTCTTTCTGCCACTCCTCCCTTCTCTTTTTGATGTGACAGACAGAGGCGATCAGGTGTAGATTAAGTGAAGAATCAGTGATGAGGACAGATTTGAACATGTCAGACGGGGAGTGCCAAGGCTTCACTGCTACCACAGTGTTCAAACCTGCCCTATGCTGAAGGCGGGTGTGTGAGTGCACATGTATAAATTCATGTACACACATATACAATCTTTTCAATGTATTTCTACACATCAGGGACCTCCCAGGGGATAAGAGCCATGACACAAGTAGGCAAAATCTTTGTCTCAGTTAAGGAAGACATTAATTATGGTCATTATCATAAAAAGAGGGCAAAGTATTCTATTTATTTTATTTATTTTTTTGCAAATGCATTTCTGAAATCTGAAAATCAACATTTGTGTTGGACTGTAGTCTTGACAGGAAAAACAAAGCATTTTAAAAATAAAGACATGATGCCTTAATGGGGTGGGTGCTGTGTAGCAGATATATTAAAATAACTCAACATCTTCTCATCCTAACTCATCACATGTTGCATCTTTGTCAGTAGACTTTCACATCTACAATTTACAAGTACAAGTATACCTCTGTGTCTGTTGTTTGCACTCCAGGATGGCGCTTGTCAACAAATGCACATAGTGGGATGATGTGGCATGTGGTTGTGTTAAGGCAACACCATCACATGCAAAAACAACACAGGTGGTTAGGTTTAGGCAACAAAGTCACACATTGGTAGGATCAGGGCAAGGAGGCACATGATAAGGTGTAGAAAAAAAACCCATCACATTAAATTAGGAAGATAACACTGAACTCCCACATCACAGTGTGGGTTTATGGGACCCATCCAACCTCCTATAAGCACCCGGCAGTGTTATAACCTGATGCTGTCCTAAAGCATTTAATGCACACCCGGCAGGTTCCATCTGGCCACATTCTCAGGTGATGCGCATATTGGGTGGACAAAACAGGTGCTGTGCAGCCTGCCACCGGTGTATAATAACATTGTGCCCAGTTCTGTCTAGCCACATTCTTACCTGACGCCGTCCAAAAGCACTGACAGTGTGGTGCTATTCGATACGTTTAGAATGAGAACGGGCTGAATAACTCAACTTTGACTTAAAGTGTCTCACGTCATCTTTTAGATTAAAGTCTTGCTTTTGTTTGACCAGTCATCCTCCCAACCACCTACACAGATTTGTTGCTCTTTGTACTTTGTGATCTGACTTCCTCCTTTGCTCTGGTCATATGAGGAAAAACATCCTGCAACTCATAGATCACATGATCACAGTCTCCTGGATCATGATTTAGGTGTTGTTTATGGAGTGCATTACCCTTTGTAAGTGAATTAATGTGTGTAACAAATGACGTGACAATCAATTCAACAGTTGCAGAGTGATTTCTGTTTGGATCACTGGACCACAAGCTCTTGGATAACAATAGATAGGAGTCGTCAGTTGTTTCAGTTGTGCATTTGGAATATTATTGTAATCCCTAAGTAATCTGTGTGTCAGTCTGTTCTGTTACATTTCCACCATAACCAATTTGTGTCATTGTGTATTGAGTGTGAAACATGAGCTGTACTTAATAGTAGCCTTCATCACCAGCACCTGATGATGACATAATTCCTGACCATGTACCTGCAGCAGATGTCTTCTGAACTGCATTCCTTTTTGTATGAGGCAACCACTGCTGGTATCTCACCACCTCTCTACCACTGACATGATCGCACTTTCTAGATGATGTGTGTGTGTGAGTTTAGAATTCTTTCTGATGTAGTGAGTGGGCATTCATCTGACATGACCTGCCCAACACAATGAGACACACATCAGACATCTGGAGGGCTGTGCGTTTATTGGGGTTATGACATAAAGAGTATACTCTTACAAAGATCAACTAACAGCATGAATGTGTGTGTTTGTGTGTGTGCTTGCGTGCATTCAGTGGTGTTTGTGTGTTTCCACTCATGCACGCGCATGCCAATGTGCAGGGAACAAAGAGATCAGACACAGAGAGGGAGTGTTTAAGAGTTTGCCTACCTCCCAGTGTCACAGCAATAGCCTTCATCTCACCCAGAGAAACCACAACAGAGGATCGGGGGGAGGGAGAGGGGGCACCTCACTGACACATGACTGATGGCTCGCGCCTAAAGGGGAATTCCACCCTAAAACAGATTTCATGCACAGGTGGGCTATACATCAGACACATACTCTTTTATAGTCGTCCTTGTGCAGCTGGCAACCCAGTTGATTTCAGTTTGAAAACATGACAATGCCACTGCAGAGAAGAAGCTTATGTGTGATGACTTAACTTCAGATCATGGAGAGTCCATGGAGAGTTCATCTCAGCTAGTCTAAATAATTGTTATACAATTAAAGTTTAACTATTGGTGGACAGAATAAGCTTTTTCACATCAACAAGCGAGAAGTTTGGCCTGTAAAACTTCACTCAAGTCTATGCTGTACTCTGTCATCAATGAAAAATGAGTAAGCAAAGGTCTTTGTGGATAATTGTTTCCTATTTATAGTGATTATTTTACTTGCATCAAGCCATATTATCGTAATACTTAGCACTTAAGTGAAGTAAGATAGAAAAGCTCAAACACCAAATGAGCCACTAAGCCTGTTTCCTATTCATTGACTTTATAATAATTAGTTTGCAGTTACAACATTTTATCAGCAACAAAGGTAAGACTCTTAACTGATTACACTTTTCTTAAGATGTACAAATACTTCACCATTTATCAGATTAGTGATAAAGAAATACAATTCTAGGTGGATTTTCATTTACACCTCACCAGATTTGTGATTTAGGGGATCTGAGGAGTTCCTCTGTGGGATAATTTAGTCACCTTGTTTAGGTGTTTTTGTGGAAGTGAATAAAATGGCTCTTTGTGCCAAGCTTTTTTTTCTTCTTTTTTTTCCTTTTGTCAGATGGAAAGAGCAGTTATGGTTTTCTTTCCATCCATTATTATACTGTACTTTTAGCCTTTCCTGATAGCGGACACAGTTGCCAACTCATGACACTCCATTTCCATCTTAGATCTGACATCATATCTAACTTTTGCGTAGGAGAGGGGGATTGGATTTCCCTAACCAATCACAAGAGATCGGCCTCCATGCTGATCCATTGCCATGGCAACAGACCTGTTTTGCCGATCTTTTGAGAGTGGAGCTAAGAGTGGTAAAAGCAAACTACTATGTTGGGTGATACTGAGTAAACATGTGGTGGTTTCAATTTAAGGGGAAAATTTTTATTTTAAATTGTATGGTTTTAAGACCAGCAGAAAAAAAAATTGTTTATCAATCTGTGGAGTTAAACTATGGAACAGTTTATGTGCTGAGCTAAAGCAACTATTTCCAGACATAAACCAGTTTAAAATTCTGTATAAAAACAACATTTTCATGAGGTAGAGGGATGAGAAGGGGCTTTGACAATCACTGGGTGTTTACAGGGGATACAGTTTTGCTTATTCTTTCCGTGCTTTATCATTCCCTTTTTTTTATAAATAATGTTGAAAAATTGTAGAAATTTAATTTTAGTATGTAGGTGTATGTATACAATTTATCATGTATTGTATATGTTTAAATGGATAAGGAAACTTGTTAATTAAAATTCATTGACTTATGGGGAAGGGCTGGGATTGAATACGTTTTTAGTTCTCCTCACTCTTTTTCAAGTATATGAAGAAAGTCATTTTGTATTTAGACATTTCTTTTGCTTTATGTTTTTAATTTTTTGTAATTATTACTTTGCTTTTTGTCTTTCTGTTTTTGTGCAGTATTTCTTTATGTCCTTTTTTACATGTTCGAAGTAAATAAAAATCAAATCAAATCAAATTTAGAACAACCTTGACAACGTCTATCCCGTCAATAGCCCTCGCCATTGTTATTATTACTTTTCTTTGGTGCACTGCCTGACAATACTTTATAACAGCATGAAATTGCATTAGTTCCACCTGCAGTGCTGATTGGCTAATTGAGATTCACTGCAACACTCATTGGTTGTTTTTATTCTAACTGAGAAACCACTGTTCCTTTTCATGATGCCAGACGAATCAGTCAACTGAAACCCTGTGAATTGGGTAGAATCAAAGGTTGGACCTAGGCTTTCAATTAAAACTTTTATAAAAATGGACTTTGAACTGAAAATTTCTGGAGGACTATGAATAGAATATGTAGAGAAGAACTGCCTTGTTTTTTGGTTATTTCAAGGAACAGGCATTTTGCACAAAAAGTTGCAAGCAACCTCAAAGAGGGAGTCAATTGAGTTGTAAAATCCCTTTCTTCGACCAAGTACTGTACATTAATAACTAAACATAATTTTCGCTATTATAAACAACAAGTCCTATACTGAAATGGATCATTTTCCACCAACTGAACATAAAAAAAAGCTCTGAGCCTTTTGATCTGCCTACCCTATAGTCAAGTTAAGGTTACTCAAGCTACTTTAGTTATGTTAGAAAAGTTTGTGGTTGGACTGCACTAGTCACCACATCACATTTACAGTGTATACTACATAACCACAATTCCCCTGCTTTCCGTTGTCTGTCTCTTCACCATTGATTATCCAAGAAAGGGAAAAATGCCAAAAAGTAATATGTTAGTGGTCAAACTGGAAGAACATTTTATGGGAAACCTGACTGTCATTACAGCTGTGCATCTCCAGTATATTTCCATGTTTTTGACATAATTTACTGCCTCTTTTTTTTTTTTAGCAAGCATTATATTATGCATGTATCCATCAAATGTATATTTCAGACACTCTTGCATGTTTCAATTTTCAAATGAGTTGGCTGGAAACATTAAAATGTCAGCAAAAAATGAAGACTTCAACCAGCTCATGAAATCAGTATTTAAATATCTTTCTAGCTGAAAATGATTGTTGTTTCAGCCTGCAAAACTGACAAATTAATAAATCTGCTTTTGTCTACTTCTGTCTGAGATCATAGACTTGAATTCTGAGTTGTAAATTTCCCACAATTTTCATGCATGCTGTGCTACTACCCAAAGCTTGGCAGGTGTAGCAACTGGAGCTGAGAGGGTCTTAGTGAACGGTCAGTTCCCAACCTCTCACCACCATCCATTCATCCATCCATCCGTTCATTCATCCATCCATCTAACCACTCACTGAGGGCATCCAGTGCAGTGCAAGCCTCTAATCTGTGGGCCTGAGCAGCTGCTGCCTTGTGGCTGACAGGCAGCAGGGCTCTTATTATTGTACACACATGCATGTACTAACACACATGCAAGCGCACACACAAGCACATACACACATGCATACACCAAAGTCTTCTAATGTGGTAGGCCAGCTGCCAGTGGCGTGCCTTCCCCTCACCAGTGTGACCCAAACACTGCTGCTGCAGCTCCTGGTGCCACTGCTTAACTCAGGGGACTTTCCAGTGGAGAAGTGGGAGAGCGGTGGGATGATGAGATGGGGGGAGATGAGGGGAGGTAAAGGCAGCAGGGAGAGTGTGCAAGGTGGCTTAAAGAGAAATAAGGCGAGAAAGAACAAGGAGGGAGAAAGGAGTTGTGATAGCATAAGCAGACAAGGTGGGAACAGATGAAATGGGCAAGTCAGTAATGTGTGTAGTGACCAGTGACAAAGCAGCAGTGCGTGCCACAGAGGGTAAGAGAGAGTCTTTTGGAGGTTGGTGCGCTTTTATGTCATGAACCACACTGGGCCCAGGTGTGACTCATGAGCTTAATGATGACCCTCTCTGCCTTGACCCGCATCCTGTGAGACAAAGTGCAGCCAGGAAAACATGCACACCTAGTGGAGCGGAGGGGTTGTCACAGTATCAATACACCTACATGGGACCAAGTCTTCATAACACTCATCGATTACAAGGCGATCACAATCTTGTACTGTTCACTTATTTTGCCATATTTAAGTTATTGTGTGGGAGTGTGGGGCAACACATACATCAGTAACATGAAGCCATTGTTCATATTACAGAATTTAGCAATAAGAAGTATGATATATATATATATATATATATATATATATATATATATATATATATATATATATATATATATATATATATATATATATATATATATATATATATATATATATATATATATATATATATATATATATATATATATATATATATATATATATACAGTATATAGTATAACAGACTTTATCTTTACTTTAGACTTTATTTTATATCAGGATGATTTAATCTTAAAGATTTAGTTGGGTTCTATACACTGTTAGTTATGCATAGGGCAAAAAGCATAGTATTGCCAGTAAGTTTTTTGTTTTTATTTCAGAGGACAAGGAACATAGAAAGAAATTTCACTTCAACCACTTATTTGCATAAAGTACATTAAAGCAGATGTGTACTTTAGTGGTTGGTATCAAACTCTGGAATTCTCTACAAAATGATTTTAAGTGTAGTAAAAAATATTTTTTTGTTTAAGAAAATGTATAAAGAAAGAAAAAATACACTGTATGAAACTGTCAGGTAAAATATGTCTTGAAGGTGACTTTTTGACTTTTGTCTATGTATTTTTTTTTCTTTTTTAGTTTACTGTAAGTGTTGAATGTAAAGTAACTAACTGACATTCCATCCATCTCTTTGGTTTATATATGTTTTTAGAAAGGTCAGTAAAATAAAACTTTTTTTTTGTCTTGTCCCTGCTCCTTTTTGGTCATGTAATGTGTAGTGGTATTATTTTTAATCCATTTCTGATTGTTGTGCATTATAATGTGCACATAAAAAAATGAAATGAAAAAAAAGAGACACTGGGTTGTTAGGGGCCTAAGTATTATTTCCTCAATTGTAGAACTTTTAGGAATCACACAGATCTCTAGAGAAGTAAATCCTGTGCTGTTGTCATTACATGCTCAACTCCTGAGTTGAGCATGTAATGACAACAGCACAGGCTTTAGTGATGGTAAACCCAGAAATGTAAATCAAACTTACATCCTCCAGCACAGAGCAAATACATATAATAATCTCTTTCTGTCTGTGTGCATGTTGTCCTGTTGTGTTGAGCTTTGCCTCTTGTGCGATTCGATCTGTCCTCTTTCCAGCTTTCCATGGTAAAGAGAGGGTCGTGTAGCTCAAGGTCTATCTCTTTTGTAGTACCTGCAAGTTATTTGACACTGTATCCAAATTCTTCATATATGTTCACATTCTTTCTATAATTTTGTCATCCTGTTTGTCCATTCTGTAATTTCACAATGTTGGTCTATTCCTAATACATATGTCCATATGATATCCAGCAAAAACGCATCTACATTTCAAATTAGCACCCATGAATAATGTTAAATATGAAATGTAAAGTTGTGTATTTAACATAAGGTGATATAGAATGAGCAAATGGCACAATGCCACTCTTGATTGTCTTGGTGGGCATATCAGTGCTTGCAAGCTAGCAAGTAGTTTGCTTGTTAGTAAATATTTTGTTATTAAAATTAAAATGCCAACCCTTATACATTTTTTTTTGCATTTGTGTATCCTGAGCTTATCAGTCTGATGATAATAAACCTCTGATGAGCCAGTTTTTTTCAGTTTTTTTGTTTTTGTTCTTCCATGTGACATTTATTTTGGCTCATGTACAAACAGATTCCTGCATATTAATGCAGATAGAACTTTAAAAGAGCTAATATAAAGTTATATTGTCATCAGATGATAGCTGATGGGTTCTGCATTTTGACCAATGTGTTCCACGTCTCCAGCCAGACTGTTTACTTCATGCTCAGACGTGATTGAACAGTGCTACTTATTACAAAAGGACTACAAACAGAAACCTTCTGTTAACAAATCTTTTCCTGTTGCCTACATATCTGTTAATAGGAACTACACCCCGTTTAATTTGTGTCCTAAGTCCCACATGTGCTTAGCTGTAGACTACTAAAACACTTAGTTAATGTTAGAATAAAGCTACGGTTAAATATTGAAGAACTGAAGTTGATTTAAACATGTGTGTGTGTCTCAGCTAATTGTGCTTCATCCAGTGCACTGTCTTTCCTTAACATCCCCATGAAAGAAGATATGAGTTTCCCTCAGCATCAATGTACTAGCTGACTGTAAGCTTATAGGCCTACATACAGTATATAAACAGGCTAAATGACCATTAAATCATGAAAGTACTACCAAGATGACATTTCAATTATAAGCATGCCTGCTAAATAGCCATTAAAGAACTTGGATGGGAATGTCCATATAAATTCATCAGTCCAACTCGTCCCTTCCCAACCCAGCCCTGCGAGCAGGCTGCACATCTGCTGGTGAGGTCAGCAATCTCTTCCCATCGCAGTAACATGAGGATGATGGATGCTTTGGCCACGGAGGTTTTCTCTGTGGTTTCCTCCTCTAAAGAGCTCAGATCCAGACTCACTCCGGCCGTCTCTCTCCCCTTCTCTGATCTCTCCTTCAGTTATCTTCCCGCTTGCTCTCTTTAGCGAATATGTCATTCTCAGAAACATGTATTAGTTACTCCATCTCCTAATGCATTTATGTGAGTGTGTGTGTACCTCTTTTTGCTTGTCAGGTTTGAATCAATAAGGAAAGCTTTGGGCAGGGCTAGGCAGGGTTAGGTCTATATAAAGACAGCAGGGTAATATCTGTCATATGTTCTACATCGCCACGGGCAGTGGCAGCAACAGTTTTTCAACAGAGGCCTAAAATTCTCATTATGGCTGAACTGTGAGAACTACTAAACTTCCACAAAGTGAAATACAGTGATATTGGTAATAAACACCTCTTCCCTTCTCTTAGATATGGCTGTTTACTGAGGGAGCAACATTAGTGGGAGTATGTGAAGAAAACCTGAAACCTGAACAAGTTGGCCTAATTTCTTTTTAAAACATGAGAAGAAGGACAACATGTGCAAGAAATTAGTAAAAAGTAAAATAAAATTACCTGAAAATTTGAATCTACCATTACATTTTACCTTGCCTGGTCGAGGTATAAACTCAAGTCCAGTTTAATCAAACCTAGTTCTCCTATTCAGTGTTGTTTCTGTACTACATTTAGACATGTAAAAGATCTGAGCACTTGGACGTTGGACAAATTGACATTCTGAAAAATAAAAAATGCCCGTGTTTGTTTATATTTGCCCATAACTAGTTGCTGATTGAAAATCAAGATGGGTGAAATCAGATTTGTGAGCAAAGACATAAACAACATTCATTAATTTGATATGCATTGAATAAATGTTTTGTCTTGTATACATTCTTGATGACAGTTTTAAAGCATGAAGGTGTTATAGCCGCATGTAGAGTATGAAATCACATGAGCAGTTGTGTGTCTGTGCTGTCCTGTCCTGTACTCCACATTCCAATGTGGAGCATAATATTGCATTGAGAACAGTGTTTACAATGCAGCAAAGACTTTTGTATCTGCTTACAGTCAGATCAGTGGCAGAACAATGTGTGGATTTGTAAAAGCTGAATCACTTTTGCAAAATGCAAGCTGACCATACAGAACTATGAAAACATTTGATAAGACGAACAAAACAGCTCAGCAGTCACAGGCAAATGAGGCAAAGAAAAGTTTGTACTTTTATTTTGTGATATATTTAGTCCTCATTGATGCCAAGGGGTACAAATTAATATTGAGTTGCCTGAAATATGTTTTGTCTGAGGATTTTGTGGTTTATAAAATGAATGCTGAGAGGGATCAATGCCCCTTACTGTATTGAAAAGGTTGTGTTGAATCACACAATTGTTGCCTAACCTCAGTTTCACCGTTCCAGCATTTGAAAATCATCCCATTGTAAAAAGTCAATGGGATGAGCATCCATTATTGTAGGGAAAAACTCAGTCGTTGTCAAACCTTGTGTTAGACTTCCATTCATATTTTATTCAACTGGAGCATGTACAATACAACACACATGCAGCAGCACCGTGGCCAGCTGTGTCTGTTCACAGGAGGTGATGGCGTGATCAAAGCAGTCATCTTGTCATCCCACACCAGAACTGATCACAGACACGCGTACGCACAAACAGGCATCAGGATGTTGTTAATCAGTAGCAGTGGGAGCTATTGGGGAGGGGAAGGAAGCTGAACCAAAGAAGAAAACTTTTTTTTTTTCATGTGATGTTCACATGGCTGTTTTATGGAGCCTGCTGGCCTACAGGTGTCAGTTGTAATTTCTTTATACCATATGTACGCAAATTAGCACACTATGCTCTTGAATTCATAATGCATGACACAAATGCAACAACAAAGTGTAGCTACAATCGTGGCCCAGCCAGCTTTCCTACTACAAAGGTCTAATACCTTAAGCAGTGCCGGACCTAGCATATTCGACAGCCCAACTCTGTCCCAGTGTTCTCAGCTGATGCTGTCCAGCAGCATATCAAGAGGCAACTTCTGGCATCAAATCTTATGCCAAAAGCCCTGCAAATGTGGCGGTATTTGATGACTTTGGAATGAAAATAGGCTAGCCACCTACAGGTAGATCCATCACTGCTTGCAAGTTATAACATTTAAGTTATGATTTGTTCATTAATTTAATAGCTTACTTACAAAATCAGTTCAAGCCATTCAGCTATTTTTTTTTTTTAAATCCAAAACACTACAGTCATCAAAAACCATATTTGAAACTGTCTGTTGCTACAGACACTTTCAAAAAGCTACATATATTTTAATCACACAACAGAAACAGTGGTTAAAGGAAAATGTTCAAATTTCAAGGACTATAAACACTTTAAATACTGTTGATAAAAAGACAAAGACAAAGAACGACAAGTTACCCCACTAGATGTTAAGTCATTACCCAAGATCCCAAATGAGTCACAGGCTCGTGTCTGGTTGGTCACCACATGAACACTATGATTCAATAGGCCTGTGTCCCAGGATGAGACTGTATTTCCCAAATATAGGTGCCAGATTGAAAACTTAAAGAGACCTTGTGAAAAACAAATCCTCTGCACACTGCTCATCTGCTTTATTTACAGGCAGACTGACCGATCATTGCTGTTTTTCTCAATAAAATTAACTATATTTATACCGTGTCGCCAGTATAAATCTCTCTGACCGTTAAGATGTCTAAGATGCCCATAAATTGCCCTACATGTGGGATGAAGTCTTTGATTTTAGGGGCAGACTAAGTAATGACTTGGGAGTCATTAGATGAAGAAGTTAGTACTGACCTGCTTTGAGGGGGAAGGCTACATGCTGCAGCTAAATAATAGGGTGAGGTCGACTCCCAGATCAGGTGAATGAGTGGTTGTCACTTTTGAGGATCAAGGGAAAATTATTTGTTAAATGATCCACACGCACACACACACACACATACATATGTGTTCGCCCACATGGTCACACACATTTGCATGAAAGCAACACTTTCAGCACACAGTCATAACATGCTGAAGGAAATTGAGAAAATCTCTATAGTTATGTTAATTGAGTCATTTTCCATGCTAAGATTACCAATCTGGGGAAGAATGGATAACACCCTCTCTCTTTTCACTTAAGAGAAAATTACAGTTATTTTGGTACAAAGATGCTGCTGTAACTATTTTTCAAAAAGCTTTCGAGGACTTATAATGCTGCACTCTAGAGAAGATCATGTTTATGTGAGCTTGATAGATATTTGAAACCAGGTGATTTTACACAATCGAAACTAGCTTTTTCATTAGTCTTTCCAGTAAAACTCCTGCAGCTGCTGCATTACATCCAGCACCTCTATCAGCTACACACAGTTGCAAGCTGTTTCACTTATTTGGAAATGTTACGGGAACAAGAGCCTTGAGTTACGGTAAGTGTTTGTGTGTTTCTTTGTTGAGTCACCGTTCTTGAACCAGTCACTAAGTGAGGTCAAAGGTCAAATGAGCGTCCCTATTTCCTCTTTTCCCGAGCTTCTTGTGTGGCGCCTGAGATTGGATACATCGGAGGAGAACAGAATGGATTGAGAAAATAGAAGATAATTTTGAAGCCTTATCATCGGGGTATTTAACAGCCCGTCACACGCAGACAGGACTTGGCTGTAATGACACAATTGGGTCCAGATGATGGTGATGGAGGGGAGGATCTCTTTAAAGTCTTTTCTCACAGGAGCTTTTACTTGCTTTTGCAAATGCACGCACAGACCTGACAAATTGGCTTTGAGCTTCTGATTGAGATAAGCATCATTATTATGCTTTCATCATCTGTCAACACACACAGAATGAACCCATGTCATTACATCAGGGTGTCCCGATTCTCATGAGCAACATTTGCAAAGTCTGTCTCATAACTTAAGCCAGAGGCCCCGAAATTTGAGTATTGCAATAACATACTGTATTTTGATAAATATGGGATAGAGATATAGATATGATGAATATAAATAGCGATACTTGCATTTGCATATCAAGTTGATATTGCTACACACAAATATTGCGATACTATACTATAGAAATTTTTACCTCCTATACCCCTTGAGAGATTGTGCTGCTGGGCCACTATGAAGTCCCTTTTTCACGCCGTTCCAGTGTGGGTTTTTACATAGCATGCCAAACACATGCAACACAACAGCAATTATGTGTTGGCAGCGCTTTATGAACAATAACAATGGTATTAACGTGGCAATGACCATTATTTACATCCCTGTTATATGGTGGTTGATCTTATCTTCTACCCTGAGGGTAAGGTGCTCCTGGGAGTCATTGTTTTCCTAAAGTGTGGACATTTTCTGCACTCAGCAGCTGAGTTAGCCGCTAATGGCTATCACCCTGGTCCCATCCTGCCGGCTGTCCCTTTCACACTGACATCGTTCAAGTGCTGTTACTACCTCCAATGCTGGCTTTAAATGCAAGACAACTCTGTCCCCCTATACCATGATCATACCTTATATACTGAACAGGCGGCATAACAGTGTGAAATTCCTGACTTGAACAGGCAGTGTAAAAGGGGCTTTACATTTGTACTATTGCTGAATTTCTGTGACAGTTCATTTTCTGCCAATTCAAAAAAAAATCTGTAGCTATTTGCATTTTTTTAATTAAGTGAGCAAGAAAGAAAGAATTTGTCCAATGCACAAAAACGAGGAAAGTAAGTTTTTCAGTCAAGTGAGAAAAATGTGGACACTTTCCTGAAAAAAAGCACTCTGTCAGTCACTTTCTTGTGAGTAAAGTTGCTGTTTTCGTTAGAGATTTCACTTGACCCTAACCTCAACCAAATTGTGTAAGTGGTCTAAGGTCCCCAACCCTAATAACATCTTTAACTCAATGCCTAACTCAACGCCGAACCTTGACATATAATGACGAGTTGAAAGTGGCTTGTCCAATTAATCATGTTGACAAAATCCACTCACATAAGAAGGGCATGATCATGATGTTCTCTGTTTCAGATTTGATCCTCATTTCACAACTCATGTTGACGCTTTGACTGAGAGAATCATGACATCTCATTTGGGCTTTCAATTGAAAACCAAATTTTGCTTAAACTTGGAGTAAAATACACCCACCACGAGCCAGCCATCTAGCGTTATTTCCATCGTTTCTCATTTTCTCGTGTTATTTTGAACTTTAAATCACTGCGCTGGAAAGAGGAACAAAGCTGTCTGTCTCTGAAATATACAGTCACTGGTTATCATGATGTTTTTTTGGTCTTGGATGTCTGTGAGGGTTGGTTACGGTTGAAATCAGGGCCATTCATAGCCATAGCAACCATACAAGACAGAGACGCTGATGAAAATGCGATCATGGCTGTGTGTGTGTATGCACATGTGGTATCATGGGAAGGTTTTATCGAGCGGACTAGAAGTCCAGACTGAGGGGTGAGACGTTGACAACTTGGTCAATATTTCCATTAAGTCAAACGGTTACTTCACTCCACACTGGCCCGACATTTAGCTACCATCAGTGTAGTGTGGCTTTGTTCCTGGTGAGCTGCCAGCTAACACAGACAGATACCCAGATACATTCAGGGGCATGTCACAATTATTACTTAATAATTACTAACAAACAAACTAACTAACACAACACAAGCATGCATACTAATTAGAGAATGTATATAACACTGGCATACATAAATATATGGAAAATAATAACGCTCTGAATCGAGAATGTCTGCTTTATGTGTTTCTGTTGTTGTGTGTTTGTTTGTTTTTTTAACACAGCTTTGTTCAGTGCTTAATTCTGATTAATTTTCAGTTTAATTCTGGTTAATTGCGGTATTATTATTATTATATTTCTGACTGTGGATACAGTTCTGATCATGGATGCTCAACCAAAGCAATTGAAATCATTTTTTAAATCAATAAAATGAATTTTAAATCAATGAAACACTTTTTTTATATCAATATTTTATGTCACATTATTGATTTCATTAGTGTTATTGTTGGATGTGGCACTTAAATTAACAGATGCACACACACTACAATGATAAACTATATCTAGAATCATTACGTGTATGACCACCATTGTCCACAAGACATTTACCTCTGCCCAAAGGCAGCACCTGCATGTTATTGGCTCCATAAAGCTACCATTAACACCCTGCCACCATCAGCAGGTAATTTACTGCTTTAATTACAGACAAAAAGAATACCAGAAGAAGTTTATAACCACTCTAATAGGTCTGACCCCTGCAGGTCCTCTACAGGGTCACAGAGGGTCACCATCATTCTTCACTAAATGGTTTCAGGGCCTGAGAGTCTAAGGTGCTCACAACGTCCACGGAAGTTAAATGTGTTATTGACCAATTATGCTTTTCTATATCTAAATGATAACTGATTCCAAGGTAGCTCTTACCAGACCTTGCCTTGAGTGCCACTTGTCCTGCATGCTTTAGATCTCTCCCTGCTGCAACACAGCTGAATTAAAGGATCTGTCTGTCAGCCAGCAGCTTCAGGAGTTTATAATGAGTTGATCATTTGAATCCGCTGTGTTGGAGCAGGGAGAGAACTAAAACATGCAGGACAAGAGGTACTCAAGAAGAGTTTTGGAAAATGTTGCTCTATAAGGTATTAGGCTTTGGCTTAAGAAAGGTGAAGAGTGGAAATAAAACGTGAGCTTGTTTAATGGAAGATATCCCTGGATAAAATATTTCTTTAATTAAGATACCACCATGACACTTTCCCCATTGATTATTTTTTATTTTTGGATTTGCAAATGAATTATTATTTATTTAAATGTGTGCTGATCTGCATACATTTCCATAACAGAAATCTGACCATTAAAGCTTGATTCAAAAGTCGTGTTTCACTTTGGTGTCATATTAAAGTCAACAGTTCTTTTTTCTCTCATAAAATAGAATATACTTTTAGAAGCCATTTAACAAAATCAATTTTCAATATTTTTTATGTATAAAATGTTCTATGAATCAGACTTTAAACATTATATGACAAACTCCCCGTGAAAACTTTGAGAATTAAGAAAGAGATGAAATTGGAAAATTTGATACATTGCTGCTGTTTGGTGCAAGTTTTACCGAAATTAATTTTTTTTGGCTTTGAGTATGAAAAGAAAAACTAATGTTGAAAAAATGGCCTTCAAAGATATGTATTGTACAATTCTGTTGATTTTTAGACAAAAGATACGACACTAGGGTATTTCTTTTTTGTAATTTTATGTTTAAATATGCAATTCTCCTCATGAGTCTAAAAGAAGCCACTTTAAGAAGGCAAAATCTCAAAATTATATGTAAATAAATTATATATGTAAATGAATTAAAAAGTTAGATGCAACATTCCAAGCATATAATTGAATATAAAATAGCTAGAAAAATCCTAGAATCCATCATAGAGTCCTGCATCACAGAGCCTCTGTCACTGAGTAAAATGAATAGACACGATAGCAAACATGGCTGCAGCATGCACAAAACAACATTCATTAAACATTAGAAAAATGGTATTTAATGCTCGTCTTTGATGATGAGTCAAATACTAGCTGCATTCCTTTCCCACGGCATTTTTTTTAGATTTCCAAAAATTTCCAAAACCAACTGAAACCACAGTACATCAACCAGATTCGACCAGCAAAATGTCTTAGTTGAAAAAACATTATTGGTTTGAACCCCTGCATGCTTCCATATGGTTCTGGTCAGCCTGAGCATGCATCTGTTTCTCTGTGTTTATGTGGTTTGTGAGTGTATTTGCATATATACAGTTAAGAGTGTTGTCTGTGTCCATCCTACTTGCATATTAGTGTTCAGTCATGTCACAAAAGGCTCACAGGCATGTGTGTGCGCGTGTTAGATGCTGTGGGTGAGCAGGGTGGGGCAAAAGACCCTGATGTGGTTGCCTGTATGCTACTTCAACACATGGTGACGGGGGCATGAGGCTCCACGCATCACCAAGAATGTCTGGGAATGCTGTGTGTGCGTGAGTGTATATGTGCAGATGTATGTGTGTGCAGAGTATGATTTTTGATGGGCCGATGTGACCATACTGATCATTATGTATTTGTGTGTGATGACGATGGCCTGGGAACATTTGCTCCAGATACTAGGGACAGCTGCCACGCTAACCCCCACTGGTACACCGCTATCACTATCAATCTTTCTGGGAATGTATCTCTCTTTCACTGTATGCGCAGACCTCTGTGTTCATGTGTTTGTCTCATATTTTTGTCATTTTTTATATATTACATTACAGTGCTTCTGCACTGCTGCTCTACACACAACACTAAACTAAATTAAAGGCATATTGTTGCATTGTAAATTCTGACGAGATGATTTTACTTTTAAAAAATCTAGGAAAGCAATTGCCTTAAAAAATGTAAGTAAAAATAAATCTTAATCTTAACTGATTTTTACTTTATATGTAATTGCTAAGTTTACTAAAAATTTTGTCATATTTACTTAAATTTGTGAAGTTGTTGCAACTTAAATAACAACAACAACAATATCAATTTAATCATTTGTTTTCGAAGTTTTGGCAAATTTAGTAAAGTCACTGTGCTATGTATCTGTGTTCTGCTGGTTGCAAACTAGTCACTCATATTTGTGTATTCTTAAATGTCTTAACAAAACAGAACTCACAGATCTCCTAACTTCATCATTGGCAAAATCTTCTTTGTCATGATTAAGTCAAGTCCGACTGACTGAAGTTGCAAAGAATCACCTACAAAGAATTAGGTCATTTCAATTGTCATTTTTAAGTTGCAAAAACATCACGAAAAAATAAGTAAAAAAGGCCAAGTTAACCTGTCAATTAGATGTAAAGCAAAAGAAATAAAGGTGATTTGTTATGTTTACTTTCCTTTATCAAGGAAATTGGTTTCCAGGATTATTTTAATTAAGATCAGATTTTACAGTGTATAAACGGTGGTACATACACAGAGGCTGAAAATGTTGTGTTCCAATTTCACATTCATCACGCCTCTTTTGTTTCCGTAATGTTGGCATGCTGTTTATAATCATATGCTGTCTATAATGATACACAGTAGTGGTTCTGTGTAAAGATACAAAAGAGGCATAAAGAAGGGACTGAGTAGCAGCACTATAAAGCGATCTCTGTGTAAAAAGTGCTGTTGTCTCACTGTGTCCTTCAGGACAAACACTTAACAGAAGTGAGTCTGGGTCCTGTAAGACATCAATGCAGTAATGTTTTACAACACTTCTGATTTGAGTTGATTTAATTTTTTTTTAAATCATTCCATTGTTTTTCCTTTTGTTTAGCTGTGTTATGTTTTCTCATGTAGCAACAGCATGACTCAAGTCCTGCTTGCGTTCATTGTGGCAGAAGTGGGTATGACAGCCCATGTTATAAGCCCTGGATGACTGTTTGTTGTCCCTTAAACCCAACACACTGTCTGTATTGTATTAGGGTCACTTATTTACTTTTTATTTCAAGTTTTAGATGTTTTGACTGTGTAAATGAAATATAGCTGTGCAAACACTTGCCTTGGTGAGCTTTTGTAGCTCAAATATAAAATGAATGAAAAGCGAACTCTTGTAACTGTATATATATACAAACACACCCACAAACCACAGAAACAGACAAGAAATACTTTAACAACTAATGGAGAGATACTGATTTGGGGCAAAGATCTGCATAAAAGCTGTAATCTCCATAATAATAAAAAAATATGCTTTATTACCACAGACCAGTGGAACTGACTAATACTGCAAAGTATTAGTCATCAACAGCAGATGGAAAAAAAATAAGTAAAATTCAAAATGTAAATCACAAAAGTTTAGCATTTGACGCCGTCCTGCTCTCAAGCGAGCAATAGCATCCCTGTGTGTGCTAATACATTGTGCATTACACTGTTGACTGGCACAGAGTAGTCCAATGCATGTTTATGTATCCATATTTGGTAAGGCCTGAAGGCATGACAGTGTGATGTACAGAAAATAAATTGAAATTACTGCATGTGAACGAAAGTAAGGAGCTTTAATGAGAAACTCCACATTGCTGCAGCCAAGCTTGTAGTTGGTAGGACTTATATACCATTTCCAAAATAACTTTGTTAAGTGTCGTGGTATCATATATCTGTTTCACAACACACAACTCTGTAAATTGTGGCTATGACACATGTCGAGGTTCTCCACGCGGTTCCGTGGCGGTTCCCCGAGCGGTTCCTTGAGCGGTTCTCGTGGTGCTCGCTCTCCGAGCAGCTGCACAGAATTGGGGCCAATCCGCTGCTGACTTGACTGTTCTGCTTCCAGAAGTCAACCAACCCAGGCAAATGGAGTTCAGCTTTTCCAAGGATCTCGGGCTCCTGGGATCAAACATCGTTGCTAACAGGCGGCCCCGGCAGGCAGTCAGCGGTCACCACAGCACCGGCCCCTGGGCCAGAGGGAAACACCCTCCCTGTGGCTTCCCTCTCCTGACAAATATTAAAGACCTGGCCTTCCCCTTTGGACATTTCTGCTATCCTTTATTTGCGTGCCATTTTGTGGTGGTGTAAATAAAAAAATCAATATAAACTTTCACTCCATTATTTGTGTTTAATATCTAAGGATCTGTTGAAATCCGAAAATAAACAGAAACACACAGAAGCATCAACATCTGCTGAATCACTTTCAGTTCCTCACTCTTTATTTTTTTCCCTGCTATGCTTCCCAACTGTTAAAACATGAGAATGCATTTTTCTGATAGTTTTCAACAAAAATCATTGCAGAGTTTTCTATCATCAGCTTCAACTCTCTTCTCTCCTGTGCAGGTATCTCTCACTCTCCTTTCCTCACTACTCTTGCCTCCCTCCCTCTCTTTTTTCTGACAGGGTTACAGGATTAGTAGCTGATTCTTCAAAGGCAGGGCCATATGCGCGCAGATTTACTACAAACACACGGGGTAATTGCACTGAGTGGGAAGGATTTACACTCCAACAACCCTAGAATCACAGGACACCTCACTGACTGCTGTTAAAACTTCACTGTTACCTTTCCCCAGCTTGACAGAAACCCACATGTAGCACTTGATCCATTGTTCAAGTTAAGACTAATTTTCTCTCTGAATCATTATGTGACTCATAAAAACGTTTGTGTGTGGCAACTCCCTCCTTTCACCCCCAAAGAAAAATATACTAATTTAGCCACAGCATGCTGAGGTGCTGAAGTGTATAAAAGAGGCATTAAAAACAAATTCCTCATCATTGTTGGTTTAAGGTGCTATATTGAGCGTTGAGGAGGCATATGGGAGGGAGCGTTGTAATGGACTGATGAGTCTCTTGCATTCTATCACCAGGTGATGTTGCAGTTCACCTTCACCTTCCAGTAGCAGCTTGGGTATAATAAAGTCTTGTGTAAACAGTTGTGGCATGGAAAGGAAGGGCAGAGAGAGACAGAGGTGAGAAGAGAAAGGTGAGGAGAGTTCATGAAGAAGGTTGCCTTTGTAAGAGTTTTTTTTAAGGATAGTAAGAGAGAGAGAGAGAGGTAAGAAAAAAAGTGCCACAAAGTTTGAAAGTCGAGCTCATTTTCTCCTCTTGTGGAAGAAGACATCTGGAGAGCAGGTGTTAGAGGCCAGCTGTGGTAGGAAGAGGAGACAGTGCAGGAGCATAGGGAACTGCTCCCTCTACAGGTCATTCACAAGCATTACAGCTTGGTGTTGAGGACAGGGGCAGGCCAAGACATGCCCAGACAAGGACCACTCAATCCAAGGACTGATCACCCCCTGTAGGGTGACCTCAATGAAGTTCAAAGATCTGAAAGATCATGGAATACAACAGTAGGCTGAGCAGAATTAAAGCATGATGTCGCAGCCTGCAGTGTAACACCAGTGTGGCTTACATTAAATCTGTATGTTTTAGCTTAGGACGCTGTTCTTGCCAGAACTGGCTTTCTCAGTAAGTGATGTAATGTCAGTGTTATACATCCGACCAGAGGGAAAATGAACATAAAATGGAGTGCAATATTGTAAAAAACAATGGAACATTTTTATGACTTAATGAAAAATAGCTGAATGTTACGGGCATGTGGTCTCTACACACTCCACAATTGATTTGATGTACATTTAATGCCACTGGAAAATGGACTGATTCATAACTGGTGCTAGACAAAGCCCTTACCTCCCCCCACGCCGTTCACTTCACCCATTCTGTTCCCTTCATCGTGAACATGTCTAGTTGCTATGGCAGTGATGCCGAGACACAAGCAATTCACATCAAAGTCATGGTGAAAAACTATCTCAGCATGACACGTGTACTTGGAAAAAATACCTAAGGTTGATGATTTATTTGATATTTCTATCTGCATGCATGTGTGTTTCTCTCCTGTGTAGCTCAAATAGACATATCTAATAGTATGACATAACATATACAGAAAATACAATAGTACTAAAACAGATATGCATATAGCTGTATATATTGTAGCTGGCACAATATTGTGAATACAGTAATACAAGTTGACATTTTTTAAAATTACGCCAAAACACTGCACAAAAAGGGACGCAACACATTTACAATGTATAATGTTACTGAAATATCTTCAAGCAATAATTTTCATAGCATAACATTTATTATGGCTACGTTGTTGCTGTTGTTGAGGTATTTTCTGTATTACAGTGGCAATAAATCATCAGACTAACCTGTACTATGAGTGACATTTTGAAACCTTGGAAATAAACCCTTGAAAAGTATCCATCCCAAAATCATGATAAACAGTATCATAAAGATGCTCTTCTGTATTAATTTACTCTTCATTTAAAAATATATAATAATTTTCTTTTCTGTCTTCCGTGTATTGCACAGAGAGCTTATTTTCCCTCATAATTGAGATTTCCAACTCTCAAGGCCAGGCCACCAGTGACCTTGAGCTCCCTGTTTTTCATAAGGAAAAGATGGATGGCACCAAAAGACACCCCTGCTGAGCACCAAAGCCAGCTACCTGTTCAATCACTATGATAAGGATGCCTGTTAAAATGTCACTTTAAACTGTTTTAGGGAAAACAAATTGCAGCCATACTACGATAAAATGAGATGATGAAAAAGATAACAGCTGAATTGAGGCATTAAAGGAACAGTGTGTAAGATTTAGGGGGATTTAGTGGAATCTACAGCTGTGAGGACTGCAAACTGCAACCAGCTGAAACTAATGCCGATTAGAATTCCCTCAATGTTCATTGATCAGGAGGTTTTTCCTGAGAGCCGAGCTATCCACAGACATCTCTTTTTCTCCAAAACAAATGCATCAGATTATTAAAAGCAGTAAAAACAATTAAGCAGTGTTACATTACAAATTATTGTTTCGCCAAAGTTGTTTGTCACACTGGAAACAGTCTGCCAGCTCACCGGCTAACGTGTGCTCACCGTTTTTCTCAGATAACTTAAAATCCAGATATTCAGGAGGATTTTACTGTGAGACGATTTGTCCGTAGAGGTCTCTTCCTCTGACACAAACGTACCAGGTTATAAAGATGAGAAAAAACACGGAATAAAGCAGTGTTACATTACAAATCAGTGTTTCTTCAATGCTGTTTGGCATGTCAGAAACAGGCTGCTAGCCCTTAAAGGTCAGTCAACTCAAACACTGAATAAAGCAGTTTCACATAAAAGGAAAAAAAAAACAGTGTTCTCTCTTTGCCCAGAAGGGCTGCTAACTAAGGTATCCAATGGTAAAAACACAAATGGCCTTTTCCAGAGCTAGTGTTTGATTTGTCTATTCAAGGATGTAAACATGGCAATGAAACATGGCAATCTCTGTAGATGAGGACTCGCTATCTATGCAGATATAAATGGCTCATTCTAAGGTAGGGGAAACTCAAGAATTCCTATTTTCAGATGTTTATACATATTCTCTTCATGCATGTATATCCCCCTACATCCTACACATTGGACCATGAAAAAACAAGATGTGCCATTGGCCTTAAATGTTAGCCATTGATCAAGTATTAGTAAGTCAGTTAGTAAAATCAGTCAGTCAATTGTTCTTTGAAGTTCAACCATTAGTTAAAAAAGAAACATTTAATTAAACTGTATCATTTAAACATTCAGCATTACTGTTTCCTTGGCGGTTATGTGTGCATGTGTGGGCCCCCGCACAAAAAGCCAAATTCAATCATCCAATTTTTTGATTTGATAAGTGGTTTGTGATGGTGGTTTTGGTCAAGACACAACAGCCAAACATTCAGCCTTTTGTTTTGTCAGTGTCTGAAAAAAGATATTTAGAGAGCGCAAAGCAGAAAGCAGTTTTGCGGAAGATGGAGGACATCTTGTTTTTTATGGTCACTGACCACAGTATCCATTCAGCTGTCGAGAGAGTCCTTAATTTACTGAGGAAAGATGGAGCCAAGTGAAACATAACAGATTTGAGCTGTAATGGTCATACAAGACTAAACACACAGAAAAAATGAGGACGTGATTATCCTGCCTGTGTTATGATCAGTAACTTATGAGCTCTGTGTCCCAAAAGTCTAAGCCTGACTTTTTTTTCACCGTACATCACAGAGATAATCTCCAGATGAAGATGTCTTAGCAGTAATTATATTTAATCCATTCTTCAGTATGTGTGGATAATAACCCTCAAAGTTTTTACAGCTCATTAAATACTGACAGTCAAGATGTTATGACAAAGCGTGTGTGTGTGTGTATGTGTGCGTGTGTGTGTGTGTGTGTGTGTGTGTGTGTGTGTGTGTGTGTGTGTGTGTTTGTGTGTGTGTTTTTGTGTGTCTGTCTGTCTGTCTTTACACACATATATTACAAGCACAAGTAAAAATACTTAAGGGTGTATACTAAAAATTTTTTGCAAATCATGTCTGTACATTTATGTGTGTGTGTGTGTGTGTGTGTGTGTGTGTGTGTGTGTGTGTGTGTGTGTGTGCCGCCATACCTGTGTTTGTGTACGTGAATTAGTGTGTTTGCACATTCCTGGCCCTTGAAACCCATGTTTAATAAGCTTTACTTTGACGTGCCCTCAAGATGAACTTGCAAATCAGCATCGTTTGACTTCTTAGCTTTTGACATGGCTGCCAGTCAGCATCAGTGGTTGGATGAAACCAGAGCTGCTGCCCTCAGAGGATCTTCTCTCACCCTTTCTCTTTCTCCCACCCTCCCTCTTCCCTCTGTACTGCTCTGTCTTGTTTCTTCTGTTCCTCTCGTGGAAGTTCTCCGCTCTGGCCAGGTAAATCTGTTTCATATGACTTTCCACAAGGGGCCCTCTGCTAAAGTTAACACCAAACATGGGACACCATGTAGTAAAGAAATCAGAAGAAACCAGAAAATTCCTCTATACCCTCTGCAAGTTAATTATTCATATTTGATCTAGACTGAATCAACAACACAATAATGTATAAACATGTAATCTAAAACTACCTCTGTATTTGACTCACTAATCCAAGCTAAGCTTAGCATTTCTTGTGTTGTCAATATTTGATAACACTATACTTTGCCATTTTTCCAAAAAGGCTTTGCTGTTTTTTTCTTCCAAAAATTTAGGTGAGAGGATTGAAGCATGTCTGTGTGACAAATGTGCAGCTTCAGCCAGCCCCAGTTGGCTTAGTTTAGTATGAATACTAAAAAACAGCTAACCTGTCTTTGTCCAAAGGCGACAACGTTAACACATTAAAAACACATTCAGTTTCGTCAGGGCTGCCAACTTTTTAACTGAGTTTAAAGTGAGAGAGAAAAATAACTTCAAATTTTGTATATTTATAGTCAGTGTTATCCTGAAGAGGACTCCAGTGAAAATTTCAGCAACTTTTTAAGAATATTGTATTATAACAGTTTTAATATGAGTAAATTACATAAATTGAGCTGACTTTCACTTTAATTTTCTCCCAAACTGTATTTAAAAAAAAAAAAAGCTGAATCCCTACTGCAGTAATCCTAATTATGGTATATCTTAATTATCTTAATTATCCTCAAAATGTGTGACCTGTATACATTGAGCACCTGAAGCAAATCTCATAATCCAAACAGATTAGTTTGGATTCTCTGTTTGAGTTTTTGATTTTCCCCAGCCACAAATTGGCAATGGGAGATGATAGCTGGTTGTTGCCAAGTTACAAAAGGTGAAAGGTTAAGGAATGCCTCTCCCTGTGATGGTGTTTTCAGAGTAGGCCAGTGAAAGTACCGCTCCCTCCTGGATACTTAGAACATGCTTGTCTTAGCAAGGAATCAAACAATGGTGATTTGGCTCTGTCTCTTGTTTGACTCTTGTCTCTCAGTCCTTCTCTCTCATTCTCAAGGTTTTATCTCAGTGTTCTCTAACTTGTCTCTGCTTCATCATCCCTGGTTGTCTTCCTCTGGCTTTATCTCTGTGTCTCTCTCTTAACTTTACTCTCTGTCAGTCTTTCGGCCCAGGCACATGAAACCCACACCAAAGACCTAGTGGTGATGAAGGCCTCACATTCCTTGTGCCTTGATCAAAAAGTTGCACTTAACCACAATGCAAACACGTACCGATGCCAAAAGCCGTCTTTCTTAGTGATATGATAGGCCGCTGAATGGCATCAGTTCTTAACATGACTGGACAGAACTTTTTGCAGTGTTCTGATATGCCAGTGGTTGGGCGTAGGGCACCTGGCAGGGTCACATGATTCGTGGACAGGCAGCATCAGCATCAAACCTGGACTTTCACCTTGAAGTCTGGTGATTGCTTTCCATATGAATGTAGAGCCAAACCACAACGTTTTTTTCCTGAACTTAACCACATGCTTTTGTTGCCTAAACCTAACCACCCATGCCTTTGTAGGGTTATCCTAAGCATGTGCTTTACACCAACGGACTTTGCCGGGTCAAACAAAAAAGCAACCAGCTGAACTGACTGAAAAACAGTCAATAAAGGCTAACAATTCAACAGTCAACCCACTCCGCAAAAACTAGGGTGACAGGCACTCACTGACAGCCCAAACATTGACCAGTGGCCGTCCATCATCTTGGTGTGTCAGGGCCCTTTCTCTCTGTCCTCTTGACCTTCTCACATTTTACTGGTTCGATTGCTGCTGTGTGCTTTAACAGATTGTTGTCTAAAATAGTCTACTGTTGTGTGAGAGCCAACAAAACATTACCGGTACTTACTAAACATTCTAATTTAAAACATAATCAAAGCTAAAGGAGATCTGACAAGGTCTGAAGTTCTCATAGATGTTCTCACAGATATTTTCATGAAGGGCAAGCTCACAAAAAAAAATGAAACTGTCAACTAAACCTATGATATCCAATGTCCAAAGTCCCTAACCAGAAGTGATCTTTGGCAACTTTTCTTTCACCAGAAAATGGCATTTTAGCCCATGTTTGGTGTAAGGTATCATCTACATTTCACTGATCAAGTAGTTATCCCGCAGCTCATCTCTGCCTCACACAACCTCTTTCTCCTTCTGTCACTCCCTTCCTTGATCCTTCTCTCTTACCCGCACACACTAACAGAACCAGTGTCATTATGGAGAGCCACCAAGCCAAAGTTGATGAGAGAACACAGGGCAACTTAACCCCAAAAAACCAAAAAGCATGATAAGCAGCCTTTGACATGGTCTGATATTATCATATTCATGCCTCATTCATAACAGACAAACTGATCAAAAAACCCTCCAGTTGCTCTGAAAGGTCATCTTGGGGTTCACTGTAGGTCAACCCAACCCATGAAAGCTGAGGGTCATGGGAAGCTGCAGCTCTTGGCTCGACTGGATAGGAACTTCACTGACAGGTTCTCTTGGAGGATGTTTGTAAAATGGCCGACCACTGATACCACAGCAAAGAGCAGCACTCGGTGACTGTGCTGTACATCCTGGGCCAAGGACATGGCGAGCACATCATGACCAATGATCTGAACCAGGGAGGAGGCGCTGAGAAAGGAGTGGAAGAGTGTGGCCTTTACTCTGGGTTTGGAGTAGGAGAGGATGTGTGTGCATGTGTGTGAGGGAGAGCAGAGAGGGAGAGAGAGTATGTGCCCGTGTTTTAGTGGGTTGAATTGGTTTGATTACATTTGGAGATAGCAATCAGCTCCATTCCACTCGCCGCTTTATTGTGTTTGATGTCCGATGAGCATCCAGACGGAGCAGCTCAACACGCATAGCCTGCTAATGTACACACGGACACGCACACACACACATGGTGGAGAGGAATCTCAGACAGGGCACCATTTTATTGAGTGAGGTCTCTTGTTTTCTTTCTGTGGTGCCAAGACATTGTATGTGACACTTGTGCCAAAAAAAAAAAAAAATAGCCGGACACCATCTGTTAGTTGTTTGTCTATCTGTATCAGTCTTCTCATTTTTTGGTGGCAAGTGGTTTTATTTGTAAGTAAACACATTTGGAAATGCTCTGTCACTGTTTAGGGTGGGAAAGATGTGTGTGAGTGCGTCTGCGAGTGATTGCGGCGGGGGAGGTAGGCTACGGCTCACACACACATGCAAATGTTTGACTCGATGCCGTGGAAACGGGGCGATGTTTGGTCCTGATAGTTTCTCTCTCTCTTTAATTGTGGGGAAATGGGTTTCAGATGTTACTGCGCGACTGATCACTTTGGGCCCTGCTCGGCCCCGTCATGTCCTCCCAAACCACATCAAGGAGCCCGGGGCTGATGTGGGACGATAGCAGCCCAGCAAAGGAGGCCCGCTGTGGGGCTAAAATGCTCCTCTGGGTGCCCTTGCAATAACAGGATCCACATTAGCAGTAGCCGTGTGATGTGTCTGCTAAGCTCGGCCGTGTTGCTGCCTACTGTGTGATATGCGATGCTACTGCACAAAAACAGTTCAACTCAAACTTGATTGGAGCAAATGATTTCCGGCTGTAGCTTGTTGAATTGTTTCAGATGTCTTTGATATCTGATAGGAGGAACTTTTAATGCTAAAATTAATGCTGGTGTTAGGGGCCTCCTGCATAGGAGGGGCCAGAGGTCAGGGCTATCTACAAAGGTGTATATCAGGAGCTGGAAGGCATTAAGTGCTTTGAAAAAAAGGACATTGAAGTTGACCAAAATCTTGACCCACAGGACCTTTAAGAGTACATTTTTCCTGTTTAAGTGTTCATTTTTTGCCTTGCCAGGTTTATATTTGTGGTGACAGCCAATTTAAAAAAAAAAACATACATACTTTATGAATACAACAAACTAATGAAAACGGTCCTCCACATATTTTCAGCACCTGTTGAGGAGATGGTGGATCACCGTGGGTGTAACAAACCCGCATTCCAGTAATAGAGCCTTTTGGTTGCGTTGGTTTGTTTTCCTTGGATGACTCCTTACCCCTGGGTGAGGACTCTGGTAATTCACATGGGAGAATGTAGGGGTTGATGTCATGTGTTCCAGCTTTAAGAGCGGGAGAAGGACACAAAGAAGAGGAAAAGAGAAATGTGGGATGCAATGCTGCCCTCTGCTGGGGGCAAGATAAGGATAATAATATTATCCTTACTCAAATATTATTTGAGTTCTGGACAGAAAAACAACCTTACTAAATAATGATTGGCATTTCAAGATGAAGTGTGAAAGATTTAGGGGAATTTGGTAGTTTCTAGTGGTGAACTGCCGATTACAATTAGGTTAGAATTCCTGCAGTGTTCATTGTTTAGAAGGTCTTTAAGAAGCCGAATTATCCACAGAGGTCTCCTCCTCTCAAAAACAATGGACCAGGTAATTAAAACCCCTTAAAAAACTAAATAAAGCAGTTTCAAAGTACAAATCAGTGTTTCTTTAATGCTGTCTGGCATCTCAGAGACAGGCAGTTAACTCACCACAGTTTTTACCAAGCCGAAAAATCTACAGAGGTGTCAGCCTTTCCAAAACAAACAGATCCCGTGATGTAAACCAGTAAAAATGCAGAATAAAGCAGTTTCACATTACACATCATATATTTCCAATACTGTTTGGCATATTTGCAAGTAGCTCGTCAAACACATGATAATGTGTAGTTTTCTTTTTTTTTCAATAACTTAAGATCCATACATTTAGGAGGTTTTCTCCAAAAGCCGGATAATATGTGGAAGCCTCTTCCTCTTCAAAACAAACAGCACCCTTGGTATAAACTGCTAAAGACCCTGAATAAAGCAGTTTCCTGTGACAAGTCACTTTAACTCTGACACTGCAGATGGGCTTCTTACTACAGTGGCCAAAGTGACAATGTGAAAAACAGAAAGTCTGTCCCCTCTGAGCCACTGTAGAAACATAGCTGCGCAACATGGTGATCTCCATAAACTAGGACTGCTTCCTATGTAGATATAAATGGCTCATTCTATGGTAATGATAACACAACAGTTCCTATTTTCAGGTGATTATACACAAAATAAAATATACTTATTATATTATATGTCATTTCTACTAATACAACCCTCTAAATCCTACACATTGGTCCTTTAACTATCCTCCTTTGCACAAAACCCATGTAAAAAACACCCCCACTGTGTTGTAAATTTACTCAAGCACTGCATTCACACAATTGAATTGGGTGAAGTACAATTCTCAGGTACCTCACCCTTTATTCTTAATGCTTTTGCTACATATCAAAGTGTGTTTTCTGTGCTGATGTGATTGTGAGATGGAGAGAGAAAAAAGGGGGAGGAGGATGTGGGAGGGAGGGGAAGTTAGATAGCCACCAGTTGATAGAAATGTATCAGCCAGCTGGCCAGCAGCCGCAACTCTGTGGAGCTCTCCCTGATCTCTGGCTCAGAGAAAATACAACAGCCAGAGGCGAGAGGGGGGCTGAAAGGGGTCGATTTGCATTGCAGCTCACAGGGCAGTCTTTTTTTTTTTTTTTGCCATTAAAATGAATATTGTCTTTGTCTTGACAGTTTTCATCTGAAGAGCTTATGGTTTTGTTAGTGTGTGAGTTGGACTTGTACCTACAACTTTGCAAACTTTTTACTCTGTGTTGTTTTGAGCCCTTAATGGATGTTTGCAAAATAAAAGAAAATCCAAGTGAATAAGAATTGCTTTAAATATAATGCAGAATCTACAGTTTTATTTTGAATTTATAAATTCACAGAAACCAGGACAGATCACAGTGCCTCTGCCCTGCGGGCATGATAGGCCCACAGACAAAAACATCAAACATCTGTTACCCATATTTTGTGAACTCATCCAAGAGGAGCAATCCGGGGTTACTCAAAGAAGGTCATCATCACTTCAATCTCTGTCTCTTTCCAACCCCGGCTCTCTCCGTCCTCCTCCTGCTCTCTTTCAGTAGCTCCTATTGAGCATCAAAGCCTCGACACTCTGGTCCTATGGAGCAGGAATCTCCCGACTGTGTAAACAGCACTCCAGTCCCTCCCAACTGTGAAACAGATTGGATTTGAACCTGCGTGTGAACCTTAACGGCTATACTGTATTCAACTGAAGGGTAATTACGGTGTGAACGGACCAATTTACCTAAAGCACAAATACAGCATGAACAGTGACTGATACCATCCATACCAGTTTTTGAGGCAAGGTGGCATCATTTTACAGTATTGTGGATGGATCATACAAGAAAATTTTACTTATTCCAAAATTTCCAAATCAATCATGGGGCACTCTACCTAAAATACAGGAATTGAAACTGTTTGGATGACATAAGGCTTTCTTGGAAGATAATATAAAGACATTACCCCTTGTTGTTGTTATTTTCACTTAATATTTGAAAATAAAAATGGTCGTTTGTGTCTTTTTTGTCTGGAATACTAAGTGCGACATGGTCTTGCAGACACAGATGAGAAGATAGAGAGGAAGGGGAGGAGAGGGTTTATTTTGGAAGAACAAAGAGGGGTTGGTAGTACTAGACAGCATGCCATTAAAGGCAGGGGTTGATGACGAACAGACAAAGTGTGTGTGTGTGTGTGTGTGTGTGTGTGTGTGAGTAGGCAAAAGAAAGGGAGTGTGGAGGTGCATTTGTCATGGTACTATCTTTTGCACTTTCATAAAGTGTGGGTTTTTTGTTGTGGGGACTTGTCACTGAAGATCAACACTGTCTGTGAATGAGCATACATTGTGAAAACACACAAGTTCATAGACACACACACACAAACACACACATACACACACACACACACACATTGCAACAGAAAGCCTGATTAGGCTGATTATCCTGCTAAAGGAAATATTGCTTAACATCCGGACAAGGGCGCAGCCTGGTGGGTATGAAGAGTAGTGTAATCTCATCTGTACTTCTATGTATCATAACATCTGCACTTAGTGAGCCCTGGGGCTAAACAGAACAAGTACACAATAAATATTTTTACATCAAAACTTCTTAAGTTTCAACATTGTATGATAGTATTTGCAGTATCTAATTTGTCTCCTTCAGCACTTTATTGTAGATAAATTATTCTTACATCTGTACAAAATTTAAAACACATTTCTGATCAATTCACCGTTAGAGTACAACATCTTTGTAAACTCTGGCTCCCGACTAGAACTGAAAGTTTTACAGATTGGTGTAATGCTTTGATGCAACATAGCTTTGGAACCCCAATAGAGGATCCATCAGAGTTTAATATGTTGAAATAAGACCTTCATGAAGCAGTTTTATTAACAGGTGTATTTTGTTCAAGGAAACAGGACAGGGCATTAGATTCCCCCGATCAGTCTCAATCTTAACTTTTTGGGAACATTTTTTTCTGATTGGAAAACACGTTACATAAATCAATACATGGGAACTCCTCCTGTACATACAATCTTGCAATCATTTTAATATGTGGTGATAATGTAATATTCGTTGAATCTGATTCTAAAAGACCTCATTGTCAGCAAGACACTGTTTGTTAAATGTTGTATTTTAAAATTATTCACAAAATAGCCATTTCTGTTTGATTTTGTGTGTGAATAATTTTCCATTTTTCATCCTCGTCCTTAGGTTATTGTATATAAAGAACAACTTTTCTTTATATGGCAGTGTGTGTGTGTGTGTGTGTGTCTGTGTGTGCATGTTTGTGCATGACTGAGAGATGGAGACTATGTCTGTGTGTGTCCCCATCTGTCTTTTGTTCGCTCCAGATAACAGCATCAAAGCATTTGAATGCTTATCATCCCCTTGTTCTAATTATAGCAGTGAGCCACAACAGTACAGGACAGAACTGCAGGCTGGTTTTATGTGAGAGGAAAGACCTACATCCACCCATAACTGTGTGTGTGTGTGTGTGTGTGTGTGTGTGTGTGTGTGTGTGTGTGTGTGTGTGTGTGTGTGTGTGTGTGCGAGAGAGAGAGAGAGAGAGAGATCACAGCCTTTGATCACCTGGCTGTGTTTGATTGAATTGGTGCAGCATTAAAACCTTGTTTTGAGATCCCTGTTTTTGTCTCTTGTTACATGATTCAATAGGAAGCAGCAGGTGGGGTTGTTTAACACCAGATGCTGCTTTTGTGTCGTTGCATGATATATGTGCCTGAGCAGGGTGGCCACATTAGCTTTGTCAGCTCCTGCTTCAAAGCATGTGTCCATAGTTTGTTTTAAATGACTCGTTTTTGACATATCCAAAGACAAAAATCTGAACATTAAGTGTAGTCAGAGCCGATAATGATGCTATATGTTTTGATCAGTTGTTAAAGTTTGTTGGGGTTGCATTCGGTTGCAGGTGATTACAGGTGATCAACTTTGGTGAAGCACTAGAATCTATACTGATTAATCATGCACACTGTACCATGACAGACTTTGTATATATTTATTTTTTGGATGTTTTTGTATAAAATCATGTAACTATTTGATGTTGTTGACTGTATGGTTAATTTGCTGGTCTTGGTGCTTTGTTGGAGTTGACCTGAGTGCGTGCTCAATCACCTCATTGATTGCACCTGTGACAATTATCTAGTGCTACTCTGATGGCCTGGAAGCTGGCATCACCCTGAGGTGAGCTGCCCCTCGTTTTTACATGCAAGGACCATTTATTAAACTCTTTTTGACTTTTGCAAAACATTGTGACTTAGCGTTTTTTGGCAATAACTTGTTGGCTAAGCAAATTACAAGTATCCTCTCCTTTCTTTTGTGGTTATATTTGCCCTGGGATCCAATGAGCGCCTATTTTTGATAACTACATATGTGAATTAACACTCTTCAACTCACCTATTTTAAAGATGCACAAATGTATCATCTAGATTCAAGGGAGAGGAAAGGGCCTGGAGCACACTGATAAGTTTACAGCCTTTAATATCACAAACTGACTAACATTTCAACATCACTGTGTCCTCATCAGAGTCAAAGGTGGCAAAGACAAACAGGCTCACTCATATATTGGCAACCTACATCAGGTGAGCAGTTCACATTGGATAATTGGTAGGTCAGGATTTTAAATCTATTGGACAACACACAAGTGGGAGTTGCCACTGTGAATGTCCCATTCCATGCACCACAATCTATTCAGGTACAAAGAGACACTGATATCTCTGAAAGACTGAAAGTTGCTATTTGCCTTCTTACCATGTTTTTGAAAGCAATCAAGCCAATTTCCTCAGGTGGCAAAGTGTTAAGCCAAAGGGATCCACTGTGTTATAGAGAGTGAATCCAGTATCATTTCTAAGTGCATATTTCTCAATGAGTGGACGACTCAGTGGTACATGAACAGCTCCATTCACTGGTGTTAACAATACTGCTTTGTCATGAAAATATGTGAATATTTGGTGTGTGTGTGTGTGTGTGTGTGTGTGTGTGTGTGTGTGTGTGTATATCAGCAACTCAATGGCCACGCAGCTGCAGACAAGGGGAGGGGAGGCAGCTCTTTTACAAGTCTGTGACATTCACAGTGGCCCACCTGTTTGTGTGTGTAAGTGTGTGGGTGTGTGTCTGTCTCTCTGTCTCGGTTTGTATGATCCCACCTGTCCCTCTCTCACTCTGCCGTCTCTAGATTGCATTTTGTCTCCACCTGCCTGTGTCGGCTGTGCTAATCCCTCCCACCGGCTTTGACAGACACGTCTGTGATAAGACACGACACCCAATCCTTTTACTAACGTTTGATCTGCATAGCACACACACACGCACACACACACGCACACACACACGCACACACACACACGCACACACACACACACACACACACAGAGGTAGAGTCCCTCCTAAATGCTATCAAACGGCAGAACAAAACAGCAAAACAAAGCACATTGTTTAACATTATTTCAGATTCTTTATCCCTGTCTGCAATTGTTATTTACCTCTGCACTTTCAAAAGCCTTTCAAAACAAACCTGTTGATTCCAGCCGTCTTTCATAAAAGAACGAGGGCGAATGCATACTGGAGAAATCTTCAGAATGTCAGCTTCTTCGTAACTAGAGAAATAATAAAGCTTTTTCCATCATTTATTATTTTTTAATGGAAGCGTATTGCTAGTTAACTTGTTTTTGAGGGGATGTAAACATGTTTTATCTATTTTTGCTTAACTTTCTTTCTCCTTTTTTGCAACTATTTTTAAGGTAATTATCTTGTTCTTTTTTTGATAAGTTCTTGCTAATTTTTGGTTCATTGTTTTTTTTTATATTGTTGCCCATTGCCTTCTTTCCATGTTTTTAAAATAAATCAAGCCAAATTTCTTAGGTTTCGGAGGGATTATTAAATATTACCATTGCTTTTCCACCCTCTCTTTATTTTCCATGCACCATGTCGCCTTGTCTATCACAACCATGTGTACAACAATAAAACACAAAGGATTTAAAGCATTGCTGTATATTTTCCCTGTTCACTCCCACTTCCCTGCTGGCAGACGCTGAGTTAGCTGATGGGAGAATTCTGTCACTAAAGCTAATATTAGTCAGAGGTCTCAGAAACCTTCACTCCTCCTCTCCTCAGTCCTGCTGCCTGATATGTCATCCCACAGTTTCACTAGAACTAATTAAATGTTAAGATGAGGTGGTGAAGACGCCTGCTGACGGGAGGTGTCACCAAAGAGCCTGACACATATTTTCACTCACACTCTGGGATGATGTACAGCTGGATGTGACTGCCCTCCAGTGGTCAATTTGTTATCCCAAATTTATATAACGGGAGCATACAGTGTATGTTTCGGAGTATTTGTTCAGTTCAGTACTACTGAAGCAGGCTAAATTAGGGGTCCTCGTTTCTTTTCAGGTCAAGGACCCCTGAGCTCAATGAGATTTGGAGCAAATTTATACAATTTATTACTTACATACTATAAAATTGAGTTGGAGTTGTTATAATTCTTTGAATATCTTCAGGTCATCTATCAGTTGCACTTGCCTGTAGTTGTTAAGTAAGGCAGCAATTGGAGCATCGCTAGTCGCATTAATATATCTCAGCTAATAACGTGCTGAATGTAACTTAATGTGCATATTTTTAAACATTTCAATTCTGGAAAAAAATAAGAAATAAATAAATTATATTATCACTTATTGTATGTGTTTAAGAAAAATGTTTTAATCAAACTTTCAAGAACCACCTTTGAAATTGTCTTTTTTTAAAAACACTTAGAGTGCATGTATGCTGGATGAAAAGTGTTACATTGTTTTCTGAAATTAAAATCAATAAATCAGTGGCATCTCTCAACACATTTATTCTCATCAACTCTTTTTGGGGTGCTATGAGAATATGAAATCACATTTTGAGCCTATCAAGCTGGTTTTAATGGTAACCCACTTCCCTATTAAACTATAACAACACCCTTGGAAACTATTGGCAAAGTGGTTTACATGACTAAATAATAAGAAAGATAACTTGAATGAAGATTTCAAAGACAATTAGGAGATGCTACATCATGTGACACATTGAGTGAGAGTAAAAGAATGTGTTGTGTTCAAGTTAAAGTATTTGTGTAGGTGGAATGCAGAGGGCCATAAAAGTTGTTGTAATACAAATAGCTACAATTGCACTAAAACACCACCAGGAGGCAAACTTGGACACAGGAAATGAGGAGAGAGAAACTTCTGAATGTTCTCCTTTTAAAGTACATTATTACATAATGCAGAATATGCACACAGCAGCTGAAATGTTTGATGATGTGGTGCTCTTTTTCCTGTCAGCTCAGTCAGCAAAAGACTTTGATAACCAAGGCTACATAAGCATAGATGTTGAGTTTGATATTGATGGAATATGCATAAATCATCCCAGATTAGACACATACATACTGTGGGTTGAAAAAGAATAGGGATGGCATAGCGTGTTCGAGAGGAGGAGATTAGAATAAGGTGACTCTTCCCTTGTGTTAACTGTCCTGTGATTTATCATATAGACTGATAATTTTTAAAAGCTCTTTATGTTAATAAAAATCCATGAAGTACAGAAATGGCTAAATGTATATTTTCAGATGTGTTTACAGCTCTGTGTGTTCTGTGTGTCTGCTGACACATCAGATGATCTCTTCATCATAGCATAAATAATCTGAGTGAACATCTGGACCAGAAAACATCTTTACCTTCGTAGAGACAGTGTTTTGTTGCATTTTGTTAATTGTAGTTCTTTTTTTAATGTTTTTATCATATTTTCTGTTTCCTTTGAATGTCCTAATTTCATTTGTTGTCAGATTTAAGTGGCATGATGGATTTCCCTTAAGGCAATATTTGTGGATTTAGGGGTGCTATTGTCTGCTGTATCATAAATATTAAATCAGTATGTCAATACCCAAAATAAAGTGCACCTACAGCCACTGTGCTTTGATTATTTTGCCACATACAGTTGTTCTGTTTGTGTTAAATGACAAAAATGCATGGCCATTTTGATAAAGATTCAATGACTATTAAATAAATGTTTTCATTCTGGCTTAGTAATACTTAATGCTTTTTTTGTTGCTGTTCATTGTTTTGTTTTTATACATAAATCATGGGTCAAATGTGGGTCTTTGTGTGGTAAAAGATAATTGTCACATAATATTGCCATTTTCCCGAATCTAGTTTAATTCCTAAACAGGAAGCAAATCATTCAGCTTCCAACGACTCCACCAAAGACCTCTACTAAATGTCCCCTTCTCTCAGCCCCTTATAACCCAACCTTTTCTTTTTTTTCCCATGGTACCTACAGTAGTGATATATAATGGAGCCAGAAAAGCTTGATGTTTCATGTCTAATACATTGAGATTATACAACATCCTGTTGCGTTTTGTTTGATTCATGATAAAAGAGTTTCTTTTGATCACCATCTGATTTATGTTGTGTTGGATCAAACGATGGCATGATCAAACGAGCTTGTGGGAAATGGCTAGCACTTTACACTTTTCCTAATTCAGAAAGTTTGGTTTAAATAACCTTTATGCTCCGGCCTTTAATCTTATCACAGTGGGTTTGGTTGACAATTTTACCAGGTGTATCAGACGGCTTGTGGGTGAGGCCTGTATTGAGTTTGAGCAGCAGTGTGATATAGCAGATGTTGATAGTAATTAGATTATGCTAATGCTGTCTGTTGTGGTAACAGTCATGACTTGTGATGATGATTACAATCATGGTTGGAGGAAAAAAATGGAGAAATGTGCAATTTATATTTTTATTTGTTTTTATCTTGTGTTACTTGAAAAACAGAGCAAAAATGTGACAGATCATCACTTTTTACCTCTTTTCCATTACTCTAAACCAGTAAAGGTTAATATACATGATTTATCTCGATTGTACCACCTATATTTATCTTGTTTGCAACAAGCCCCATGTTCACCATGTATCTCATAATATGCATAATATGCACATACATTTTACATACATACATACATTTTGTCTATAAAAAATGTCTGCTCCATGTGGGAAGATAAATTAAACATTTTGATCAATTGAAAATTTTTTTTAAAACAATATATAAAACAGCAGCTGATTCCTACCCCAGAATAAATCAGCAGTATGCAGATTTTGTAATAAGGAAGAGAGACACCTGTATATATAAGTAAAGACAATAACTTTCAATTATAATGGATTACTATCAACCTAATCATTTGAACAATTAGGGGGGGGGGGGCTCTGTTGCCACCTATTTGTCCATTTTATTTTTTTATTCATTTTTGTGAGATTATGATGCCATGTTATCATGTTGTCATGTGTGCTTATGTGTTTTATTTGCCAGTTTTACAAAAAAAATCTCCTTTAATAAGATAAATAAAAGCTTTGGACAGCTCAGTGCATCATTTCTTAACTTTTAACAAGACTTTGTAAACGAATTGAAACCGGATTTAATGTCACATTGCCTATATGTGAACTGTCTTTAACTCAAAAAATTCACACTGTGAGTGACTGCACTGCCTCCCTCAGGCATCACAGTATCACTATCCACTATCCAATCTGACAAGACAACAAATACAGCTGGAGGATGATGGGAATTCAATCCAACTGTATAAATACTCATGGTATTGGGAGGGATAAGAAAGCGAAGAAGAAATATAAAAAGCTACTGAATGTTTTTCCATACTCCTAAAATGAATTGTCCCAGTAGGAACTTGGACCAAAGGGACCATCGCAGGCATGCAATATCTAAAAATGTTATATATTATAATTGGCATTTCCATTAATTGCATCATGGGATAAGTAAGAGGAATGACATTTGGTTTCTACAGGTATTTATTAAATAGTCCTCCATAATACAGTGGAATAGTAATACCCAGTCTGAGGACTCTAATGCTATTTGTATCTGTTTCCACTTCAAGGTGAATGGAAAGATCAGGCCACAGTCATGTAACTTAGTGGAGTGATGCCAGCTCTGCTCAGGGTAACTGGATCACCCATTGAGTTTCCTGAGACATACATGCAATGCTACTCTCAATCAGTGTAGGATTAAAACTGTGACCTGCAACATGGAATCAAAAGCCACTGAAATTATTTAAATAATATTTTTTTCTTTGCAGGCCTGTCTCCTCAGTAAATATAAAGTTTGCATCTTGTTCAGCAGTACTTTTACATCTTAAAGATCCAGAGAAGTCAAAGATTATAACCAGAGGAATGGATAACCTATGAGTGTATTTAAAGTAAAACAAGTACAGGTGATTTTTCTTCTTTGGAAAATGACCACAGAGTCTGGCATCAAGCGTACTATGCATACTTAAAATTTTAAGTGTAGTTTGCCCAGAGCTGGCACAAATGCTCTGTACAGATTTCTTTCCAAAAACTCTTTAGGGAACATTCTTGTGTGAACCTGGGAGTGCATGAGATTTATGTGGTTTCAGATGTGTAAAACCAGTTGAGTAACTCTTGTTTGATATAATTTCTAGATTTGTGTAGAGTGATTTCATGGTAAGATTAGGGATTTTTTTCATGGTATACATATAGTTTTTGCACAAACACTTTTTTAGGGACAAATAACTATGTAAACAAACCAGCTGTGACAGGAATTTAGTTTGATCAAGGGTGATAGCAGGAAGGAAAAGGCTGCGTTAAACTGGAATGCAAATAATGTCGCTGTCTGCATCTGCTATGTTTGCTTATGAGGCCGTTTTATGTGGAAATATGTGAAATGTGAACAGGATGACTGTGATTTGAACATATCTGTGACTGATCAGTTTGTATTAACTGAGAGCACACTGGCCGTATATACTGCATACATTTTTAAAGAATCATTAGGAAAACCCAGGGATGGAAAATTAAAAGGGCCTACCAGGCACAGGCACAGGCCCAGGGGCCCACAGTGTTAGGGCCCCCCCTTGCCTTCATCTGCAAAATGCCACTCGAATGGATACATACTAAAGAGACTCAAAAGGATCACTAAGAAAAAATAATTCAGAAAGAGCAAAAAACAATGAAGGGAAGCAAAACAATAACAATGAGACACAAAATACACAAAAATGACACAAAACAAACTACAAGACACAAAATGACTGAAAAGAGACACAGCACAACAGAGACTCCAAATGACCAAAATATAGACAAAACAACTACAAAGATACACAAAATGACCAAAAAAGAGACAAAACAACTACGAAGACACAAAACAAAAACAAAGATACACATAATGACCTAAAGGAAACAAAGCAAATACAAAGAGACACAAAACAACAACAAAGACACACAAAAATGACCAAAAAAGATACAAAACAATGACAGAGATGCAAAATGACCAAAAGATACATAACAACTACAAAGAGAAGCAAACCAACCACAAAGAGACACAAAATCACAGAGGGACACATTAAAAGACAACAAGGTTGTTTAGCCTGGTTCTGTTGTTATGGTCAAAGTCTATGTGTTTTTGTTATAGGTGGGGAAGCTTGTGGGGCCTTTTGCATATCTGTGCCCAGGGGCTCCATTGTCTTGTAATCCGCCCATGTTGATACCAACATTAGGATGTTACTGTGATGTAAATGTAACTGAATCGGCCACATTCACTGTTTGCCAATTCCTGTATAGACCTACATTTCACACTGCTGACAAGATTACAGGAAAAATACAATGATTTATAGATAGCACTGATTTTCCAAACTGGACTAGTGTTACCAGAATAGTTCGTCTTAGCCGCATACAGGCAATCACAGGCAACTAAAAACAACACCCCGAGTGATTGGATCATCGATTGGCTTTCTCATTGGTCGGCTCGGCTGTCAGTCAGGGGCTGCACTTGCTGGTTCGTTCAAACCAATGACTTAACGCAGGGAGACTAATCTTCGTTTATTCTCCAGCCATAGGATTGTGTCGCAGCGTGTCTCTGCTGAGGAGCTGACTGACCGAGCATCTGTTGGAATACAAGTTCACTGAAAAAGTGGTTCCATCTTCGCACCCTGTCGCCCAGCAGCCATCACACGGAGCAACTAAACGCGTAAATGGAGTTTCAATCGTTGTCGTGACTGTTCTCCACCGCCTCTCACCCCGCAGAAGACTGCGTTGAAGTTGCAGCATCCATAGTACCGCGGCTCTCTCCTCTGCAGACATGGGTACCGTCCTCTCTATATCACCGGCGTCGAAGAAGGCATCGATCATGGATACAGAGGGCGCAGGAGATGGGATCAAAAACGACAAGAGCCTCAAGCGGCACTCCATGTTCGTCTCTCTTTCCTGGAAGAAGCTAGTGTCCACTTCGGCCAAGAAGAGTGCCAAGAAAGTGACCCCGAACCCGATGCCCGCCCGCGAGCTCCCGTCCAGCCAGGTGGCGCAGCTCAACAGCGAAAACATCAGGAAGACGCACCAAACCGAAGAGAAGAAACCCAAAGCGCCGATCCCGGTCCCGGTGCCAACTGTCCCCACTCAGAACAACGAAAATGTGAGGCTTTCCACGGTCCAGAAGCAGCCGAGCAGTCTGTCTCTGGTGTCCCCGAGGCGGATAGTTATCCAAGCATCCACCGGAGAGCTGCTGCGTTGTTTGGGGGACTTCATGTGCCGCAGGTGTTATAAACTGAAAGAGCTCAACAGCGGAGAGGTGATCCTCTGGTTCCGCAACATCGATCGGACTCTTTTGCTCCAAGGCTGGCAGGATCAAGGCTTCATCACGCCGGCCAACGTGGTGTTCGTGTACTTGCTGTGCGAGGACACGATAGAGGACAGCATCGGCAGCCCGTCAGAGCTGCAAGGCACATTTCAGACTTGCCTCTACCTCGCCTACTCCTACATGGGCAACGAGATCTCCTACCCACTCAAACCGTTCATGATCGAGGCGAACAAGGACGTTTTCTGGGAGACGTCGCTCCGGATCATCAACAGGCTGAGTGCCAAAATGCTGCAGCTCAATGCAGACCCGCACTTTTTCACCGAGGTCTTCCAGGACCTCAAAAACCAACGAGATACTGGAGAGGCAAACCTGGACCGCTGATAAACACACAAGACTCTTTTTTTAAAAAAAAGATGAATGTTTTTGCAGAATCACACAATGGGTGGTTTTGAATGTAAAGGGCCAACACCGAAGGCTTCTGGGGCTGAATATCTCTCTCTAATGGTGTTTAGGCTACAGTAGGAGATTTCATAAATGCATGCCAATATTGTCCTCTTTTGTTCTTGTCCACCCTCGAGCGACGCACAAGTTGACTCCGTGATACAAATCACACACTAAGTGACATTCAAATCCCCGTTTCATTCATGATTAGCCTACTTTCCGGGGAAGTGTCGCAGTAAGGTGCAGCAGGTTCCACGCAGGGACCAGAATAGATCTGAGACATGGAGAGGCGGAGCTGTCCTAGGTGCTGACCTGTGCAGCCGTTTCTCCTCCCTGCTCCCCTGCTATTTCCAGTCACCTCGCCACAACAGAGCCGTGCGTAGCTCAAAGAGGACCAGAGTCTGCCCAGTACACTTTCAGTAAATAAGCTTAAGCCTTGTAAGTAGAGGTGTATTGTGTTTTTTTAGATTCTCTACCAGCTCACAGGTAAGCTGTTAGACATGCAACAGATATAGGAGGCATGCTCCTTTAAGAGGACAAAACACATCACTAAACTTTAGATATTGCTCTATGGGTAACAGAGATTAAAAGCTAGTGTCCATACTGCAGAAAAAGCATCATGCTGATCTTCATGTCTGTTGGCAATATATCTGTTTTCAGCTTCAAAACCACCAATTTCCTCATATAATCCACCCCTATGACTAAAGCCGTTTTGTAATGTACCTGTAATTGAGCAGTAAGGTTGCAACATTGTGAGATTCTCATGGTGTGATAACCGCCTTTTCACGGTATCAAGGTACTACAGAATTATCGTTTTTAGAGAGAGAGGCTGCACTTCAACAATGGAATTCTCAGTGGAGTGCTAAACCCAAAATCTAGTGATCTTATTCCCAAAAATTAAAAAGGTAGCACATCTCCAGTCTTCTATTCAGGAAGAACAAAATACTCACATTTCACTCATTTATTTGACTCACATCACTATAAACAAAAGCTATTCAAACACTTGAAAGCACAAAGCCTTCATCAGAGCGTTGATGGTACTGTGCATGTTTAGTTTGATTACAGAATTGTTATTGCTATTAGTTACAATGACCCATTAAGGAATGAAAACAGAAGGTTCTATTTATTTAAACAACTGTTTTAATACTGTAATTTAAACTAAAAACCCTGTTCAAACTAAATAACTAAAATAAAGGTCAGATTGTCTATCCAGTTTTTGCAATACTGTAGATAAGCAAATGTACATGGTATGGTAATTGTCAATTTAAATATCACCTTGAATATGAGAATATCGCTGCAAACCAAGTGAGCAGTTGGTTCAGGTTGAATATGAGGGTACATTGTAACAAATTTTCCAGTATTCCAGTATTTGTCAGTATCCTCCCATTATTTTACAGTGTCACTACCATTTTTACTTTAGCGATATATTACCATTAATTTTATTACAGTGCTCTACAGTAGAATGTAAAATTTGAAGTGCAATACTGTAATAATACTGCATAATGCCGTAAAATCATACGGCAGCCAACTTTTAATGTTAATCGTTGTTTTGGCTCCAAAAGGCATCAAGATTCATGGTCTTTTACAGTATTTTGTCAAAACAGCACATTGCTGCAAGAATTTTGTCATATTTTTCAGGAATTTGTTGCAGTGTAGACAAGTATTAATGTAAGGAGGAGAGAGTATCTTCCCCCTGGAATGTGAGGAATCACACCAGATGGGTCCGTAGATGGCCATACAGCAAGATTATCAATCCAAGGCCCTTGTTGTGTATTGCTTTCCAATACATTGCAGAGGCCAACGTAACTAGAGACTGAAAGGAATGTACAGTTTTTCAAGAGATTTTAAAGAGATCTCATATGTGCCAACTATTATATACTCTTGGCCTGAAACTATGTGGTTTACATGTACATATTCCACATTTTAGATTTGCTCTATTTTATTTTTATCTGCCTGTTTTTTGAATGTGGCTGTATATGATGTAGTTCGAGCACAACGAAAACAAGTAGAGCATAGCGCAATGGTCAAGTGGTATTCTTGCCCAGCTCTGTAAATGTGGGCCTGGGTTCAATTCACTTTCTGTGTATTCAGGAAGAATGTTTTTTTCATAATGTAAATATTGAATGTCATTTGCACAGTTCATTGCCGTTTCTATAAGCTAAAAGAGACTCCAACTCTGAAAACCAAGCTAATCGGGCAACCTTGACAGTTATTATTCAGTGTTATGCTTCTCAGTAACCATTGTGATGTGATGTGAACCCATTGCTTGGGAAGTGGAATATGATGCTGCTATTTTGCACAGCTGTGATCAAATCTTTGATGTTTTGCACAGTGGTAAAACATAATGGTCATGTACCAGTGTTTCCTGTCAGGCACTGGAGTGTTTGCCATTAAGTTTGCAGTTATATGTCACCAAGTCTATACAAAATCATCTGTGAATTATATCTTTGGTACAGTTCGTTTTTATCCTATACGTCTGCTATGGAAAATTATATATTTAGATGTGTGTGTTGTCTGTGGTTGCACCACAGTTGCATTCACTATCTCTATATGTTGATAACAGTTCAATACAGTAATTGTTTGATATGGTGACCATGATGAAATAAATCCAAACTTCTGTAGGATCTCGTCTCTCTCGCTTTGTTTTATTGATTTAGCAATTAATGTTTGTGTGAGTGCACTACCACCATATATATCTCAGTACTCTTAGTTTATATATGTAGCGAGTATTGGCAACTTTGTAGACTACCAGTTACACAGGAAGAGGTTGAACTAGCTAAGGAGGAATCTAGTTTGGTTAACTTAAGCAACTTTTAAAAAAGATAGTTCAAACTACTTTGTAAAAGGAAAAAAAGAAGATCAAATTGACAATGTACATGTAATAGAAAATGTTAACAAATATACTTCTACCATAAGTGTCCACTTGTTCAATAGTGATAAATAAACCAAAAATAATAAGTAATTATAATAATTACCTTACTATGCACGGGAATGTGAAAGGAATCCCAGCTTTGGTTTTGTGTACAATGCCTAAGTGGGGGTTTTGCACCAAACAGTATAACTCAGTTAGCCAGGTTACTTAAAAAATAACAGTAGATAACAAAATAACAACTTCTCTGAACATTTGTTGATAAATAAAAATAATCAATAATGAATAAACTTACTATATGTAGAAATCGATGCTATGGTCTGGCACTCTAAAAAAGGCATCTATTATAGTTAAACCTCTTTATTCTCGCATGTATAAACAGTGTCTAGTGTCTTGATGCAGTGCAGAACTCCCTAGTTTTTTATTCATTAACAATAATCAATACTTCTGACTAATTGTGGTCAAACGGGGTTCTATTATAGCAGGGGAACAATAATACAATTTTAAAAACAATAATTTCTTTAATTTTATAGCCCAATATTGCTTGTAATTTCAGTTGTTAACTACACAAAAAAGGGCAAAAAAGTAATTTAACCACTTGAATCAATATGGAAATATAAAGTTAACTACAAGCAAGCAACTGCAAAATGTAGTTAAACTGCTAGTTTGATCACATGTAGTTCACTACACGTAGTCCATGTTTGTACAAATCTCACAGTTTGCTGAAACAATAATTAACTTGGACAGCCTCTTATCCACTCACACCACCCACTAATCCTTTGATTTGCAGGGAACCCTTGAGACATGGTTATGCAATAGTAATAAGTCCATGACGAATATGCTTACAGGGATGATAGCATAGGTTACCATGGGGCTGAAACTCAGGAGACTTCATTTGTTGTCATGAAACAAAAACTCAAAAGACTGAAGTACTCATACAAGCTTTTTAGCTTTAGCTTTTTAGACAAAATGAAACAAAGATTTTTTTGGAAGGTTTTATATCCTGACAGGTTTATTGGTATATAAAAAAGTTTATCCATAAGAACTGCTACAGAATATCCTGCAGTTGATAAAGCTGTGTTGCATCCTGCGCACATTGAAGCTGACACATATAAAGGATATTTTTGGTAGATGTGTGTCCTGGGTATTCAAAATGGGGCCACATACTGAAATGGGAACACCAGACCAGACAGTGAGAAAATGAAAATATGTCAGAAGGAATCTGATCTGCATGCATCGATCTGCTAAACTGACTTCACACTATTACACGTTATCAACAATGGTTTTCAGAAATATGCAAAACAAATGTTTTATTTGAGTAACATTGCACATTAAAATGTTATAGATTCAAAAGCTTCCTTAGTTTAGAGCACAGATACATTGATGATGTGCAGTATGAGAGAATGGAGCTGAATTGATAAGGGTTTCCTCCTGTTTTTTTATGAATAAGCCACGTGGGCTGGAGGGTTCCTTCATGTGATTGGTTAGAATCTGCTGCAGTCTCAGAACTGTCTGTGACTCTCTCTCTCTCTGTCAGTGCCTGTCTTATAGGAACATACAGTATCTATTTACAGAGAAAAGATGAAGAAAGCAAGACAGAAAGTGGCACAAAAAGCCCGACAGAAAGGGAACATGAGCCAAGGTAGAGACAGTGTAAAGAAAAAGGAAGCAAATGGGAACACAAAAAGGCACAGAGAGCAAAGAGACAGACAGGTTTCATTCATTTACTGCCATCTAATGTCCGTCTGGTGATGAGAGAGAAAGGGGTCAATGAAAGCTATTCAAAATGACCACTGGGTGAAACTTTAGCCACATTTAAGCTCTTTAAATTTAATTTTAACGGCAAATTGTTTCGTGTTAATGGATTTCGAGTTTCTCGTTCAACATTTTTATGTACTTATTAAGGTTAGGGTTCATTTTTAATGAGCCCAACTCACATACCAACATGGCACTCTTGTAAAACATGAACTATCACCACTTCACTGAACATTTTCTTTTGGCATGAGCAGAATGTGATATAAGATTTACCTGCCTTAATCCCCGCCATATGTTTTTAAACACTAATGCTGTATGCCACCCAGGCAGTTTCAACTTTCACGTAAACTTAACTGTGATACATTCACTTACACGACCTGTGAGGTCAAACAGTCAATAGTTTTCTGTTCTCCACGAGTATTTACAGAATGACTTCATGGCAGAATCCTGCAGCATCGTTATGTAACAGCCTCCCAGCGCAGTGTTGTGAGCCTTCCCTTTATTATTAAGATTCAGCCCAGGTCTCCTGCATATCTGTCTGCCAGCCTGCCTTCTGCATTCTTCTCCGCCGTGTCTCTATAGTAACGGGTAGGTAAGTGAATGAGAGCTGGACAAAGTGAGCTGTGTGGGGCTGAGCGTGGGCTGAACCACTGCACAGCACATAAACACTGTGGTTATCAACAAACACATGCACACAGTGTTTGTGGTGTCTATCGGTGCAGGCATGTCTCTGACTCCTCCGCATTCAGCCACTGTGTCCTTTTTGAGTTACCTCTGCTGACTTGTCCTCTTTAGCTTGGATGCTGTAACGAAAGAGAAGGGCAACACTACAGATCATCCTCTGCGCCACCAGTGTTCCATTTAAGTGTGTAGATCATAATCACAGTGTTTATCACACTTGGTGTGTGTGGGCTGCAGTCATATTGAAGAACCACATTTGCATTGTGTGTTTTATTTCTATTAAGTAATACAGTGAAGTGACTCACTTAAAGGTGAGTAGAAAATTCAAGAGAAAATTTGCTGGATTTCTTTAAATTAGCAAAAAAATATTAAAACAAAAATAAGAAAATTACCCCAAAAATTCTAAAGAAAGTTAAAAAAAATACAAACAAGAAAATGACCTGAAAGGAGTTAGAATATAAATTGTAATGGTTCTAATAATTATTAAATTGAGAGCAACCTGTAGAGTTCTGCTGTTGTTACTTTGCTATGTAAGTAGTTTTAACCCCTGAATTGTAACTTTATATTCTAACATATTATATTCTCAACAGGGAAATTATATATGCATGCCAGTCACAGGAGACATTTTACTGCACAACAAGTTCTTAATACTTAAATTATATCTTAGTGACTTACTTTTACTTATATAAAATGCTTACAATAAATAATAAATAATAATAAATAAATACAATACTTTTACTAACTTAAGAGAATATTTCTTCCACCACCAGTGAGAGGCTGGGACAATGGAAGTTGTTATTGTTTTATATCTGAATTAAGATTGTCATTAAACCATGCTGAGTTCACTTCAGTGTTTCTTAGAAAGGGATTCTCTGTAATGCAGTAGCTTGACCCGGTGGAAAAAAGATCAAATCTAGACTGACTGAGGGAGCACTGTATAGGGATTATGTCTATTTTGCTGTCCTCTTGCTATATAACTGCCCTGCTGCTAATCTCTTTAACTAGATTACTCAGGCGTCGACCTGCAGTGAGAGGAAGCTGCTCTTCACTTTAATATAGCAGGTGAAGTCAGGCTCAGAGGGTAAACTCGGCCAAAGAATTTTAATTTACTTCGAAGTTCAGAGTAAGTCATCTACTGTCATGCTACTATATACATTATATAACTATAAGGTTGTGTTGATGTGTTTTTATATTTAGATTTAAGTAGTTATACAATATGAAACAAATCCATGACAGTACACTGATTCCTTCATTCAGCACACACCTACACAGTGTTCATTGTTATTTTTCTCTATTTAATTTGCCAGTGAATCATCTCACACCACACAAATAGGCATGATTATTCATCCATTTAGTGTTATGTAACAGCCAAAATCCGAAGTATAGAGGTGCTCCAATCACAGACCATTATCTAAATTGACAAATTAACATTTCAGAAGCATGTTTCCTGTCCTCTTGCATTCATATTTGCCACACATTAGATGCTTTTTTATTTTGGCACCAAACTATATATATAACATTTTGTAATTTTTCCTTGTTTTATTTTTATAGGGATTCCAGTGTTAAGCAATGCCTGAAACCCCTCAAAATAACACATCCACCATCACACATACCAGTAATGGTGAAATCTTTGTGTCCTGACAGGGAAACTATCTCCACTGAGATTGAGATTTGCCACTAGTTTATTGAACACAATTTATCTTTAAAAGCATGGAGGATGACTATATAATCAGGATTGTTGGTTCAGCCTCTTCACTTTTAGATCACATAATCTGGGTCTGTATCCACACAAGTGAATGTCTTTGCAAAAAGGGCAAAAGACGTTGGCCTGATTTGTTTCTCTCTGTGTTCTTTTACCTCTTTCTCCACCTCCTCGAGTCTTTCACCATTCCCCTCGTCTCATTCCCTCTCCCTCTTCTTCACAAGTCTATTTCAGCACCATGTAGGTGTGCTGCTCTAATTTAGTGATGTCTTCATTACCACTCTCTCCAGCTGGAAGAATGACTCACTGACTGCAACACTTCACATGCAGAGCCCACTGACTGCCTTACCCTGTCTCCCAAGAATACACTTTTGTGGGACAGAGAGACCTGATTTTATTTTCTCCCCTGAATCTGTGACGCATGCATACCTTAGTGGATATAATGTAATTCTGAGTAAATGTAATAAATAAATAAATAAATATATACACATATCATTAGAAAATTTGCTTGCCATAACTGTAGACCTTCAACATAGTTAAGCCCCTTTATTTTCCATCATTTTTGATTCAACACCACCCAACGGGTTTTGTGTGTGTGTGTGTGTGTGTGTGTGTGTTTGTGTGTGTGTGCATGCATTGTGCAGCAACCTTCTCCCAGCTCTCAGACGTCAGATCATCATCACCTGAATGCACCTCTTGGAAAGCTGCACTTCTGAAACTGCATTACCACCATAGGCTGTATAAAATAATGGACATAGCTACCATGACATCACCCATTGGTTTGTGGACTGCTGTTTTAAAACATAGATGTATAATAATAACTAGATACCAGATGACCTATTTATTCCAAGAGAGTTGCTTGCCTGGTGCATATGGCAAAAAGTTTCAAGCTTCTGGGTTTATTTCTAAACTATCCACTATACGCTCAGTAGTCAGTTTCTCCTGCTGGCCCCACACCAAGTTCCCTCTCAGCTTATTTACCACTGACGACGTCACAGATTTTTAAATTGTTTTTTTTTTTTTTCGGTCAAGGAAAGTTTTACAACTATAAAACCTTAATTGTAACAACCCAGCTCAAAGGCTGCAACAAAAACAGGCCAGACAAGTTTACAGAAGTTAAAAAGCATATTTGTTTTTTTATTTAAATAATCAAAGAATAGAATAAATCTATTTCAGTTTTCAGTTGTGTGTACGTGTACGGATGTGTGGAAAAGTCTGTGGTGAAACAAAAAGAACAGCAGCTGTGCCAGCAAGGGTAGAGAGTGTCATTTGGAAGTTGCTGCCCTTTTATATCATCAACCACATTGGGCCCAGGTGTCTCTCATGAGCTTCAGGACAACCCTCTCTGCCTTGACCTGGATCCTGTAAGACAAAGTGCAGCCAGGAAAACAGGCACACCTAGTGGAGTGGGGGAGTCATTACATCCATTGATCAATAATCCCAAATAGAAAGACTCATATTTGATCTTGTTTGCAGTTCGTGGTGTCCTATATGCAGTCTTACAGACATCTTTTGGGAAAATGGGGAAAATTCTTTGTGAGATGAAGGGGAAAACCAGAAATGGCCCCTGGGAGCAAAGCAAAGTGGTGTTCCTGGGCTTCTGTTTTGAAGCCTCGAGTTTGGCATTTTGGCCATCGCCAACTTGTTTTTCTGGAGCCAGAGGTGACCACATTTGGATAAGAGGGTGAACTGTGGATCAGATTCACAGACTGTAGCAACCCCTTGCAGACACATTGTCATTCAAGCAGTCCTGCCCCTCAATACATGTAACTTGAATTTAAAAATAATTAATATTCACCCCCTACAGTTGTCATGATTAATTAGTCAGTGCAACCGAAACTTTGTTTGTTTGTTTGCTGGTTGGTTGCTTGCTTGGTTTAACCATGTTTATTTCTGCTGTATAGTTTGCATTTTAAGATGGTGGTCTATGGGGATTTTAAGAGTTTTGGAGCTGGTCTCAAGTGGCCATTCAATGAACTGCATCCACATTGGCTTTATTTTACAGCTTCAGAGGTTGCTGCTTGAATACCACATCATGGTGATATAAAACTGACTATTAAAAAATGGCCTACTATACAGCTTATTTACTTTGACTAATTATCTCAATAGCTGTTAAAAGTTGATTTTAACATCATATTTCATATGAACTGAAGTAGCCAAGAAGATGCAAAAACACATTCATAAAATATCCAAATGTATGCGATGCTATTGAAAATTACCTACAGTGATGTAAAGCATATGCTACGTGTTAGAAAATGGGTTACAAGATGCACAACAATGTGCTCCTTAAGGTTGTTTCATTGAGTCAGCTACAAGTTGAAGTCCTGAGGAGACTGTCTACCCACAGACTCAATCTCGTCATAGATACATCCAAACAAGGAGAGGGTCCAAAATGGCTGAGAACAGTCACCGTTTGAGTCACAAAGACCAATCACATGTATTATTTGGATTACTAATTCAGAAGTTTTCTTTCTGACAAAAGTGCTGCTAAGTAACATTAAAATATTCTTCTCTTCTTCCTCCCCCTTGTGTTTTCTCATCGCTCCTCAGTCCTTTACACTCACTCTGTTAAGCCTGTGGCTTGCAGCGAAAACACCCACCTAGTTTGTTACGCAAGAATAGGAGAGAGGATGATTGCTGAGCAGCAACAACAGGCACAGCAGATTAGTGGCAGGAAAGTTGGCAGAGGGACGATTACAATGTTGTGGAAGTGACTCAATCCCTGAGGAGTTTCCACTATGTTATTCTAAGATGCATGATAGAGGTCTACAGGGGGTGGACAGCATATCCGGGATACACACCTGTCTCTCTGTTTCCCCTTATAGACTATTTGCACTCTCTCTCTAACACACGCACAAGAGAGCTACAAACCCCATCCAGCCTCAGAGCACTTATACTATCACTCAGAGGATTAAAACTTACCAAATTCTAACAAAAGAAAAAGACATTGGTTATTGGAATTATATAACATGCTCAGCAACATAACCTAGAAATATATTTCAACCCAAACAGACAGTGTAATGTGGCAGACTTCCTGACCACGGTAACTGAGAATATTAGTTGGCTTTTTGTCAATTTTAATTCAATTTGCTAATATTGTTATTGCCACAACCCGGCTCAGAGGCTGCGAAAAAAGATGGGAGGTCAGATGAGTTTACAAAAGTTAAAAGCATTTTTATTTGCAAAATTAACCATAGATACCTGAATAAGTTTGTAAGTTATGCATGTACAGGTGTGTGGAAATGTGTGTGGTAACCAAAAAGAACAGCAGCTTTTGAACCACGTTAGGCCCAGGTATGGCTCATGAGCTTAACAATGACCCTCTCTGCCCTGACCCGCATCCTGTGAGACAAAGTGCAGCCAGGAAAACAGGCACACCAAGTGCAGTGGAGGGGTCGTCACAATATTCACTTAATTTGTTGTTCATGTCATTCGGTGTCTTTCATGATCATAATTGTACTTTGGCAACTCATGTCGAGTGTCATGCCAATAAAGTGTACTGAATTCAACTGAAAATTGAACTAAGAGAGAGTGAGAGAGAGAGAGAGAGACAGAGAGAGAGAGAGAGAGAGAGAGAGAGAGAGAGAGAGAGAGATTTGGTTGCCAGTAGCGACCCCAAGTCTTTCTTCTTGACATGCAGGGCACATACACAAACGTTGTTGTTGTGAATGGGTGACCCACTCTCTCCTTCTTTTATAAATGCACACATACACATACACACACACATATGCTCACAGACACACCGACACTTCCTGTTTCTGTTTCTCCTTTAAAACTGGCCAACATGTTCTCCTCTCCTGAGATATCATAGGAGAACATCTCTTTTTTTTTTTAAATGCAGACCGAATTTGACTGACAGGGGCACTGGTTGAACTTTTGCTGACAGTTATTATGTGATTGTCTGTATGATGATCAGTCTATCATTTTACCCAAGCACAACATGACAGCAGAATAAAAATTAATGTTATTTGTATTTAAAAAACAAAAAAGGCGATTAATTGCCCTCTAGGGTGCCCTTCCAGTGGAGACCATGCGCACCATCTAGAGTGCCCTTAAGGCTGATTTATAGTTGTACGAAGGCTCTATGCAGAGCCATTTGATAAAGTTAATGTTAGAAAATTCTGCTCCATTATACTCACAAGGTACACCAACAGTTTTCTTTACTAAACACGTTTTCCCCAAATATACAACACACTACTGTTGTTAGCATAAGCCTATAACGTTTGACCTTGCATGGATAAGCCTAGCAGCTAGCAGACTTTCCCTCTTTTCACATGAAGCCAGGATATTTCACACACAACACTTAAAATGCTATTTTGTGGGGGTTTTATGGTCTTCACAACTCATTGTTTCATATCTTCGAAATAAAAGTAAATAAAAGCTTTGCTTCCACTGAGTGAAATTCAGTTTACAAAAAAATAAAATAAAAATAAAAAAAACAGCAGCAATGTGTACGTCAGACTATGGCATATAGGCTATGGTGCACATTTATGCAGAGCCTTGGGTGTAAGTACGGCGTTGATTTATTGCATTAGTATAAATCCTCTAAAGGGGAGAAAACATAATGCAGCAGGGCCCTTTATGGTATCCTTCCAGTAAAGAGAACATTCATTGGGTGCCCATAATATGAAGAAAATTTGATGCAGTGATCTGTAAGGTGTCTTCTAGTGCAGAAAGTGTGATGCAGTGTCAGACAGGCTACCCTGTGCTATAAAATTTGCTGCGTGCTGATGCCCCACAGTGCAACTGGTGCCCTTTTTTATCATTTCCCCCCTGTCTCTTAGACAGTCTGGGTCTACCACTGCTCTCTAGTTACAACCTGTCTTTCGGAAATGTACACCTATTATCGATAGAGGTTCTATTTTTGTTCTTTTATGTAACAGGAATAAACTTCATGTCCATTTAATTGTCTGATAATGCTCAGTCCAGACATACTTTAATCTCTTTAGACTGACACTGTCATGAAATGAGGTTTGGGTCAATCTGCTATTTGCAGATGCTTCTATGATCTATATTAGACCAACTCTGTTCTCACCTGGTTATGTAAACAGTGTTCTGATGTTAGAAGAGTTAAGGCGCCCCTGTGTGGCTGATGAACGCAACTGTCACATTTTGCCACCTTCATATGATGCAGCAGCAACGGCAGCAAACTACGCCATAAATAGAATAGTTTAGCCCACATGATAACTACTAAATGGTAACGCAAAAATAAAATTACTTGTAGTTGTGCACTATTGACTCTTGGTCTGATGAGTCTTACTGATGAAGGTTTGCTATTGGAGCAGTATAAAAACATCTTTAATGGACTTCATTTTTTTAAATGCACTTGTAGCCTACAATGAATGTTCAGATTTGATTTGATTTTAAAACAACATATATAGCAGGTTTGGATTTTTTCCCCTCTTACATTAATTAACTCCAGTTGTAAAACAATGTTTTACTAAGCAATGCCATTGCAAATATTTGTGTAATTTTCATCAAAAATGAGCTATGTCTGCATGGCATCTACTGTATATGTCAGTGGGCCTTTTATATTAAAAGTATTAAATGTTTGATGTAATTAGCACATTATTATAATTTCTTTTTCTGTTTGCTACAATTTGGTACAAATTTTGGTGTTTTGTTACACCAAGATGTTTATTGTCTACAAATAATTTAAGCTGAAAAGTAAAATAAAATTGCTCATATCAACTGCTGACAGCAACACTGCATACCATATGTGACCATTGCTGTGCTTTCTGATCTTATGGTTTAACTACTTTCCATCATTGTCATCATCAACAGCAACATTTCATTTATTGCCAATTAAAATAATTTAACATGAATACATTTTTTTAATGTCAAAATTCTGACAGCACATGTAAGGTAAGCATGGCAATGTGGCAGACCCTGGTGTATAAAAGAGCAATCGACACATTTTTTTCCCCAAACACATACTGACAGACATTTATTTATAACAGTCTATTTTTATTTATTTCATTTTTATTTTGAATGGTACAGCTGTTTATAGCTACAGTAAGATGCTGTGGGAATTAATGCAATGTAATTCACTTCAAAATCACTAGAATGCAACGTTAGCCTGAGCCTGTCTCTACACTACAGTATTTACAGAGTCGTTTACACAGTTTCTCGCGTTAGAGAATTTTTCACACACCCTGTACCACTGTAATGGTTTTATTCTTATTGCAACTTTGATTTTCTTACACGGGCACGGCTATGCATCATCTGACTTATAAGCAACAGTGATTAGAGTAACAAAATATTTCAGATTTTCACGCGGCGATGTTCAAAATGAAAAAAAAAAAAAATCAGAAACCACGCCATAACCACGAGGTGGCGCCATTATTACAATAATATCTGGTGATTCGCTACCAAGCTGGCTTTAATACATCCACCTGTATGTAAAAATAACCACAGACCTCAATGAAGACGGATGAGACAGCGCAAAAGAGCAGAAAAGGATGAGAGGTATAAAACAGACAATCTGTATTTTGTGATTTTTAGGAGGGCGGAATCTAAAATGCACAATGTGAAATCTGCTCTCCCACATGTAAAATTTTGGAAAATATCCTATGATTTAAATTCATAGATTGATACTTAAATTAGGAAATTCCATGTTCGCGGTCTTAATTCCTAAATATCTAACTCATACAATAATTAAAATGCCGTGCGTAAAAATTCAAACCACTGTGCGTACTTTGATGGGCGGCCCTGTGGGCGTATCGCTCTTGGTTTAAAGATTAAAAGAGATAAATTAATTTTTGTTTGTTTATGTACAAGCTTTAAGACGTCTTGCTTACATATAACGTCATGAGCATCTACATAATTACATGTTTAAATGTAGCTATGTTGTTAAAACAATCGCTACGCGTCTATGTCTAAAAACATTGATTTCTAACCAAATGAATCCAATATTTTCACCTGCACATGACCAAAACCGACCTTTCGTGGTTCTTTGCCATCACCTTCGTTCGTCTCCAGTTTGTCTAAGGATGCATTTAGAGTCAGTTGTAATGATTATTGATGTTAGTCAGACTGTTGATGTTGTTGACACAGCTGATGTGGGACGGAGACACGGTGCCAAAGGGCCCCGGCGGCTGGAGGTTGTGGCTGTGATATAGAGCCGCCGGTGGGGACCCGGGCCAGTAGGAGAAACCCGACGGCCCCACGCCGGGAGCCACGAGGTTTAGTTTGGAAATCCCGGAGAAAGGAATCGGGGAGAAGTTGCCCTGAAACTTGTAGATGGCCTGCTCCGTGGTGGACGGCTGGCACACCTGCGCCAAGCCGTGGAAATCAAACTTGTAGGCGTACCGTTTGCCGTGGACTTTGGTCATGATGTTTTTGTCGTAGTAGTAGCGCAGCGCCCGGCTCAGCTTGTCGTAGTTCATGTTGGGTTTGCTTTTGCGCTCCCCCCATCGCCGAGCCACCTCGTCCGGGTCGATGAGCTTGAACTCGCCGTTGGTTCCCTCCCAGGCGATGCACGACATGTTGGTGCTGTCAGACAGGAGCTCCAGCAGGAACTGCCACAGCTGAATCTGGCCACTGCCTGTTACGGAGTCATATATTTAAGACTTTGTTTGAGGAAAAAATACTAGAAATATTTTGTGAATCCTCATGATATTAAAATTTCGGAAGCAAAATTTAATAGATACAGCATAGTTTTATCACGGCAAAATTGTAGACAAATAGGAAAAATATATCTTTAGAGACAACTTACTTTAAATTAAAACTGAACAGTTAAAATCTCGAGCACACATTGCCAGCTTGTTGTCATTTTTGAAAGTACAGTTCATCTTGAGCAGATTATTTTACCCTTGGACATTCTTATATTTAAAAGATATCATCCAAATTATTTTTAAAGATTGTGTTTTTGAAATTATTATTACATCATTTGAAATATAATGTATGTGCTTGTATGGTTGTTAGACGCGTCATTTATGTATTTAAAATGACTTGTCAAACAACGTACACACTAATTTATATTTCTGATTTAAAAACGCTGCTTTGTGTTGCACTTTTGCACTTGGAACTGTAAGAGGCGTTCATGCCCGTTTAAGTCCATTAGCTCTCCATCACAGTGTAATTAAATCAGCGACAATAAGCTGTGGGTGGAAAGCAGTTATTCTGTTAATAAACTTTTTTTTTTGAAGTTATTCTTTTAATTTTATTATTATTATTCAATTATTATTTTGGTTTTTTTTACATTATTTTTACTTAGGCTATCTGCGAATCTATGCACTTGGTTTTGAGCCTAAAGATGGATGAGACAAATTTTGAGACACAATAATTTCTTGTACAAAGCTTGTTAATGGGTAACGAGAAAAAACTCTCATTCATTGAAAACAAATGATATTTTATCCGTGAACAGAAAAATGCAAATGATGCAGCTGCAAAATGGTAGAATGAATTTAGAAATTCAGCTGTGATTTATTTATTGATTCCACAGATTATGAATTAGACCTCGAACAGAAACAAAGAAGAAATTAGCCCCCAACGCATTTTAATCTGCTATAAAAATGTAGGGCATTTTTATAATAATAATAAGATTCACTGTTTTTTTTAACCATTTTATTTAAGTCATTTTTTACCATAGCCAAAAATTCACAAGCTTTGTGTTACTTGGATAAAATGACTGTCTAAGCTATTTTAATTTTTTTAAATATCAGTATTTTTAATTATTGTGTTAAAGAATTGAACGTCGTCTTTCAAACTATAATAAGCTTATTGATATAAAATCACTGCGTCCTTTGTGTGTGCCGGCAGGCCGTTGATTTCATCTCCTTACCTTTTTGTACTCCTGTGTTTATTGGACCCCAAGACGTTCCTTTGCCTTCTTTCAATAGATTTTCTGTTGGATCTGTAATCAAAAGAGAAATATTGTCAACATCATCAGCTGCTCATCCATCCTGTCGGGGTGCACGCCCGTTATGTATTTCATATCTGCTATAAATTATCCATTTTAGGAAGACATTCAGGGTGCTTTTATAATTTCATCTTGGTTTGCTGCAACAGTTTAATTTATGTTTAGGATGTTGTAGATAATAATGCCACATTGGAGGCCAATTTGAATTAAATCAACTTTAGAGACGGATTTCTTTTCTTTTTTTTATGTGTTCAGGTGAAAAAAAAATCCTTATAGAGCAGCTGTAAAAATGTTCAAAGATGTAAAACTGAGCAAACCGATTCAGACTAAAATAAAATATTTTAAAAAATGAAAAAAAAAAAATCTCTAGAAAATATAAAAATGATCAAAATCCTAATTGTATCCTCGTCCTGCCGCAGTCTAATGCAAGAAAGCGTGTCGTCTTTGCGGTCTCCTCTCCGGGAAGCCAGGAAACGCGTCCAGGAAAAAGGATTTCCGATTTCCGACAAAAGAGCAGACGGGCTTTCAGATTGAAAAGGCTGAACAATGCTGTGCCCCAGAGATGGAGCATCACCGCCACCGGGAGACCAACACCCGGCAGAATTTAAAGAATTATAAGCGGCTATTTCTCTATTTCTTAACGGGACAAAATGACGAACCTGAGAGATACATGTTGAACATGAGGTTTCCTCCGCAGTCCTGTCTCATTGTGTTCACTTGTTCAGAATGGGTTGGATTTCATTTCGTTGGTGGCGGAGGAAAAAGATTTTTATTAAACTTTATCTCATAACTGTGATCTGGAATAAATGCGGGTGGACAGATTGAAGTTTCCAGGCAACTGTCACTGGCCCCCATCTCTGAGACAATATTCAGACAGCAATTTCCCCTGGTGCATTGCTTTAATTAAAAGAGCAATTTACCTCTGTCAGCCCGCCTGGTGCCCACAATAAAAAGAGGCCGATAGAAATTCGGCCCTTATCAATCCACCATCACAGTTTAATAAAGTTTCCGCGTTAAGATCTGAGTTTCTATGGTGAATTGAAGTGTTTGACATGGAAACCAGTTCAGATCCTCCTCACTTTTCCGCCTCTTTACCTCTTAGCAAACAACAAAGACCTATTTCATGTCGGAAAAAGAATATTTACCTTGAAGAGTACGCTTCAGTGCGCACGAGAAAGCAAGGACATTTCACCCTCCCAACCTTCTGTTTGTGGGTTTAAAGTTATATAGCCTCAATCTGGGGGTAATGAGGTTGTAACTTTAAAACCATGGCTTCTGATGCTCACTGACGTTATCGTGTCCGCTCATATTTTTCTAATTCTGGTATTTTTTTAAAAGGCAGTGGACTGTGTGAAGCTTTATGGGCTTTGTTTCCCGTCCTATACTGGCTTGGACTGTAGAAACAGGCTGAACATAGCTGTCACTTTCTGTTAGGCCTGTGTATTAGGAGACCATTATAATTATTAGTAAAACAGTGTATTTTTTTAGGTACTGGAGTTTTGCCATTCACAGAGATACACTGTAAAAAGAAACTTTTTGTTTCGACTTAAAACGTTAGTGTCCTGGCTGCCTTAAGATTTTAAGTTGACTGAATTTGAAAAGACAAGTTAAGGTAATTTAGCTTATTCTTGGACCGGGTATACATAATGCACAACAGTTGATATTTTATGAATTAGCACTCCAAGAATGACATTATTTAATCAACATACAGTTTAATCCCATCAGCACATTGGTCACATAATCCCAGTTTTTCAAAATTCGTGGGATATGTATGAATTAGGGTGCATTGCTGTCTGTAGGAAAACATACAGACTTTTTGTCAGCTTGGGTAGTTTTGTAGTGATTCAACTTGTCTTTTTCATTAAACTTAAAAATGTAAGGCTGCCTGGACACCAACTTTTTCATGTTAAAACTAATAGTTTCTTTTTTACAGTACACTCAGAGACACAAACATTAAATTTGACACATAACATGAGGCCATAGATAAGGCACAACACAGTGATTATATATCATTTTAATAGTTGTAAGAAACTGATTTCTATCACATATACATTTATCAAACAAACTATAATAGTGTTAAGAGTGGACACAGAAAAAAGAAACAATTTTAACTTTAAAAAAAAAGCTAGTGTCCAGGCTGTCGTAAAATCTTAGGTTAACTGAATTTGAGAGGACTTGGTTATTTTGTAATGGTTGAATTTGTCTTCTTAGATTCAGTCAACTTAAAATTTTAAGGCACCCTTGAAACTAACTTTTAAATTTAAAACAAATTTGTTTATTTTTATGTTGTTGTTGTTGTTTTTACAGTGTGCAGGACTATACTGTGGTAATCCAAAGTCTATTCCTCTGTTCTGAGGCACTTTGTGGTATTTATAAGCAACAAATATAAATTGAATGAGGAAGTTCGTTTTATTTATGTGTGACCAAAAAAAAAAAAATAAAAATGGCATGATAAAGTTTGTCCAGAAGGAGGCAGTGTCCAGGATGATTAATGTTTTAACGTGCTAAATTCAGCATCTTTGGTGTTATTCTGTAGTACTTTCTTCTCTCCCCATGTGTTTTCTTGTCTATAAATGTGCTGAAAGTGATCTAATCGAGGCAAAAAGGCAATAGAATTATGTTAGAAACACATAAAAAGAGAATATGTTAACACTGACAATGACAGTGACATGAGCATTTTCATTGGAATCTTGCATGGTTTGGCATCTGCTTTGTCTTGTCAAAAATGCAATATATTTGTCATGACATGAAGAGACAGACAGGCTAAACTATGCTACTGCACAACTCCTAAACCTGATTCATTTTCACTTCTGTCAGAATAAATCGATTCTCTCAGCATTCCCTTATTTAGAAAAGGTGGAAATTATTTAAGAAAAAAAAAGTATCATTGTTTCGAAAACATCACTGTATAAACAAGAAATAATGAAGTTACAATACATAGCCCAAGAGAAAATCATCACTTTGCCCTTTATCTTTAATCATATTTTGCATATTTGGCCATCTGTGCTGACTGAAATGAAAGTAAACCATCTGCTAATGATTCATAATTTAACATTTGCTCTATAATGTTCAGAAAGCATATTGCTTATTTAACTGCAAAGTTATAGCAATATTCACATAATCATGCTTTGTAGAAACATTGTATCAGACAGTAAATGCCTTTGATTGTCCTGTTACATTGCAAAATGTAGTTGCAACATATGTCTTCAAGGGGAGAAAATCTTCAGTGTAGAATTCATTATAGTTGGCTATTATCCGCATGTCCCTTCTCCTGGACTAAAAGCTGGCTTTTGTCAGTCTTAACGTGGCAGCAGTTCCTTATTCGTTGGGCTTTGTAGGTGTGTCTCTGGCGTCCCAGACTTGCTTTAGCTGCCTGTGTCCAAATAAGAGTCGCAGGCAACTTAAAACAAGCCTCGAAAGCTAGACTGTATCCACTGATGCAGTGGTAGAGAAATAGATGGGTAGCCTTCAGTCAGTGTCAAGAAATGAACTGACAGAAAAAAAAAACATCAGAAAAGCATTAATTTGTTCCATTTCTCTGTTTATTAATCATAATATCATATTAGTGATTTAGGCTATATAGTTGAGAATTTATGTCAAAATAGAGTGAACTCAGTATCTGATGGCAGTCTTCAAGTCAAACTAAAGCATGCATGAAGTGAAAGTAAATAATCTTGCTTAAATCCCATTAACAAACATTTATCCTTATTTAAGTATGTGTCATTCAGCAGCCTCTGTAGGCTAGTCATTTTGTGACTTGATGAATATGGGCCAAATAGTATTGTTCCATCTGTTTCCAAGACATTTCTTCAATTTTGAAAACCTACTAGAATTCATTTCAGTAAATATATCAGTCATAACACCCTCACTGAATATCAGCTTTCATTAAGAATCAATGCAAAGTTCCTCTGTAAAGCCTTACCTTGGAGCTCTGAGCTGTGCGGCCCACGTAGCTTGCAACCACGAGTTTGCAGCTTTCTGCCCTGCTCAAGTGTCACTCCTCTGTAAGCCACGGTGCAGCTGCTTTAATCAGTCTGCAGAGGAATGTATATTTGAGAAAGGTGTGTGTGCATGGTTACACATTTATTAAAAGATCCTGTTTTTTTTGGGTGTGGGACAGTGAGCCGGTGCAAGCTCGTGGGCGTGTAACACGGAATCCCATGTCCTGGACCGACAGGAGGAGTGTGTGTGGAGGTAAACACACTCCAGGATCCCGGCGTGTGACTTTAAGATAAACATGATGGTGCCACATTACAATAAACAAACAAATGCTAAACCACTAGATTTTTAAAATGCAGCTGTGTAAAATGTTGTAGAAAGGGTATAAATCATCAGAATTAATAAACTAGGGTATTTTTTTTTTTTTTGGTATAGATCAGAGTATATGTCAGAAATGACATGAATTTTGATGGTAATTTCTGGTGTACACACTGTTCAGTACCTCTTTCTAGTGTCAGGTATTTGCGGCTTAAAAGTCTTAACCTGACTGCTCGACCACACCTACAGTATTTCACCACCTTTTTCATTTGTGAGGACATAATAAGGAGAGTTAAAGATAATTTCCCCAAGAGGATCAAAAGAGTATATCAGATTCTGATTCTCATCGTTTTCACAAAGGTTGGACTGATCAATGTACTATGTCAAACCAGTAATGTTTTGTACATTAACTCATGTCATTGAGAGCATTCACTTTCAATTTGGTGATTTTTCTGATAAACTTGAGTTTGTCATACCTTGCCAGATGGGGAACAGCATTTCACCTCCAAGCCAACTATTGTATTGACTAACAGCAGGACATCAATACGCAAAACTCAACCAAACTTTAGAAACTATGAGAGCTGGTCAAAATAGCACTGCAATCTTATCATTTTCACGCATGGCAGTTTTAGCAACACCATAAAAGGAAGAAAACACCCACATAAAAACCATATTTGTGCAGTTTGTGATGAAAGCTGCCTGTGCTTTGATTTTCGCTCAGCTTTTAGAAAGCCTTCGACTAAAAACAGCCACATTTTACCAAAGCAAATAAGAAATTATTCGATTAATTTATTTTTTATAAAAAAGTTTATTTATAGTTTTTATAGCTTATGTATAAGCATATAATTTTGTCATAGATTGCTACTGACTAGTTTACCAAAAAATAAAAATCATGACGGAGATGGGATTGCTTATTCAAGTGCTAAACCTACAGCAAATGGCATCTTTGTTAATTTAAAATTAGTTCTTAGTATCTTTGAAAACAGGTATATTTCCATCGTGGCAATTTGACCTTGTAAGACCTGATATTCATCAACACATTGCCGGAGTGCCCACTCTCTCCACTTGAATTATTAGCTCACATATAAAATAAAACTTTGGGCTAATTAAGGTAATATTTTGGACATACATGAATTTGACACTAAGTAAGGACAAGGGGCATAAATGAATGGGTTTCATGACTGACTTAGGTTTGTGGTTTATGTTGTGTTTATTTGATGTAATATGTCTTTGCAGTTGTTCTGAGAGCAAAATAATCATCTGATAGGTGGATTATTCAAACAGGGTTCAGGACATCTACTTTTAGTTCATGATGAAAAACACTGCATGCATGACATTTGTCTCTCAATGGACCTCTGCTGGCCTCTTTAGAATTGTAATGAAACAGTTTAAATAAAGATGACTGCACACATGCCAAATCCAGGGAGAAGCTGGAGTGGCTTTGTCAGTGTCAGCCCGGTGAGGTATTTACAGTTATACTATTGTCCCTCTGTGGCTTTGTTTTGGTTGTTCAGGTCATAATGCTGTGTAAGGTAGGCAAAGCAAGCAAGAGTAAGAGAACTTGAATTTATTCTATTTTCTAAAGACGATTCACATTAAATGTTCTTCTAAATGTGTATGTGTTTGTTGAGTACTTGATTAGACAGACAGTGCATGGTTTCATAATAGCCAACCAGATGATCTTTTGCTTTTTGTCACAGCTCCTCGCTTACCGTTGTCACAGGCGAAGAATAAATAATAGAAACAAATGTGATCTCGTGCTCTTGTTTATTGGAAATAAGAATACAGTCTGACAAGAACAATGTTTCACATCCTAAATCCTAACAAAGAGCTTTGAATCAAATTTTTCCCATGTATGTTCACTAAAAAGCTAAATATGTTCTTAAAATAAATACAAAGCAAAAACTATCTCTGATGACAGCCTGCTCTATGAAGCTAGAAGAGAATAAGGGGCTCTGAGTTAGCAAAGCTTGTGCACCTGTGCTATGACCATCATAACCAAGATGCAAAATGATTGACAGCCTTTCGTAGCCAATCAGATTTTGACTGATTTAATTATGGTGATCATTTTCATGATAAAAAGAAAAAGGAATACCGACAAACAGTCTCTAGTTTTGAAGAAAAGCCTTTATTTCCTATTTCAAGAACATGCTTTAGCATGGTAGAAGAAGTAGGTACTTAGATATCCATACATGCAGAGCCACAGAGAGATAGAAAGAGTTTGTCCATCTACTGTTCTGTGACAGCGGTCTGTCCGGGGTTTAAGTTGAGGAAGGGGTTCAGGAAGAGTTTGTTTTTTCCACGTTGGGTCAGGCAGGCAGAGTGAAGGCTTAGTGCTGGATCCTACGAATGGACTGCACCTGGTTGGTGTGAGCCTGGGTGCTGAACTCGTTGTAGTTTCTGTACTCTCCTTGGTGTCTGTCCCTCTCCAGGATGTACTGGTAGCCACGGTAACCAGGGAACTGGTAGGCCACCCAGCTGTAGAGAGGGAGCGGGTGAGTCAAGGACAAATCACAGAATATTAAATATCATTATAACAGACATCTATTTCAGTCTTTTTTTTCATTATAACAGACATCTATTTCAGTCTTTTTTTCAGTTTTTTTTCAGTAAAATTACAGTTAAATCCACTAAAATTACAGTTTGATGTTCACCTTGTAGCCAAACGTTTGCTAATGGCATCGTATGTTTTGATCAAAGTTTTAGGTGCTGATTGCATGCTGTAAAAGAGAAATGCAAGAGCCAAAGATAGCAATAAGTTGAGAGGAAGAGCTATAACTTACGCTCCGGAGTTGACTTTGATAGAGGGCACCTCCTTGCTGCACCAGCCCATGGCCTGTAGGGAGGGGTAGTCATCGCACATCTCGAACTTACGGCCCTGGAAGTCCTCACACTCGTACAGGGTCACCTTGCTGTCACTGTGGTTCTGCAGAGAGAAGCGGAGCAGGGGAGTGAGCCCAAGTATAGCAGTTCAATTCAATTCAATTTGCCAATTTGCTTTAAAGCCTCAGATACAATTAAATGATGATATAATTAAATACAAAAAAAAATAGAATCAATAATGGTATTCAAATCAACAGCAATCCATTGGATTAAAAAAAATAGATGCAAAAATAAAAAGAGCAAGAATATCTTGTTAACAGAAACTGACTGGTGAACAAAAAAAGGGAGGATATATGTGGTAACTTACAGCGCACTTGATGGGTCTGAAGGAAAGCATGTGCTCGGTTCTGTAGCTGCTGTTTCCACTCCAGGCCTCGTAGCGAGGGTAGTCTCCCTTCTCCAGAATAAACTGCTGTCCCTGGAACTCTGGGTACTCATAACCCACCCAACTAGACAGTGGAAAAATGAGACAGACAAGAGGGGAAAGAGAACAGAAAGGGGATAAATGTTGAGGTTAAATGAGTAGGCAGTGAATAAAATGTATGAAAAGAAAGGAAAGGAAATATATTAATGAAATACAAACAGAACACAATGATAAACCACTAAATGCAAAGTAGTGTTAGTATAACTACACTGAAACTGTCATTTTCGTTAGACAATAGAGTCCGACGCCCAAAGAATGGCCTGGAGTGAAAACAACATGCAGTGTCTTTTGTCACTGCAAGCACAAAGCAAACATTAAATACTGCTACTGCTGCTGCTGCGGCTGCGGCTGCACCCAGGGCTTTTTATCTGATCGTCAGTCAGTCAGTCAGCCATTCTGGCTCACAGCCGGCAGCTGCACACAGCCAATTCATATCGCAACAGGGATACACTTGGATGCATGCGCACACACAAGTAGATGATACATGCCAAGTGGCAATGCAATAACACCGTAAGCTGTAATTTGTGGTTTTTGATATTCTGCCTTTTCTATTTGTTGAGAAGCATTTGATTAATGTGTGCTTTAATCAAGTTTTTTCAAGCTGATAAAATAAGAGCAGCCAGAGAATATAATGGGATTTTATTAGATATTGTTAAAGGGCAAAAATGGCATGGTTTAAAGCAGCAATAAGATACTTCAGACTCAAGACCAACATACTATGAAAATAAAACTCAGTGCAAACTACAATATCAACTACATTCTATCAATCATTGACTCGAGTCTGCCCTTATCATAAAGACTTGAATATGTGCAAACATAGTAAAATGAATCTCATATTAAAGTAGATACAGAAACGGGATAAATGCAGTACTTATTATTGTACACACAAAGGCCAAATAAAATTAAGAAGAGGTCAAGAGGTGAAAGTGAACTGCTTTCAAAAGATGCAGAACTTCAAGATTGAAGAAAAAAATGACCAACAATGTGGACTTACGGTCCATTCTCAACCTTGATGGAGCGGATCTTGTTGAAGCCCCTCTCCATGATGTTCTGGCACTCCAGCATGAACTCACAGCGCTTTCCCTGGAAGTTCTCCTCCTCCCAGACTGTGATCTTGAACTGGCCCATCTGCTCCATCTGTTGAGTGTTCATGGCTGCTGCTTCTCCCTTAGGGGTTACTCTCTATGAAAAAAGGTAGAATAGTGTAAAAAAAAAGTGTTAATAGATGGACATAAATCATGACAAGACCCATGTAAAACAGATACTACTATAGTTTTAATCCAATAAAATTATGCTGGCATTTATCTAAATCAACTCACAACTGCAATTTTTGTTTTTTAGTTTGATGAAAAGTAACATTTTATAAGGTTCTAAAAAAAAAAAAAAAGCTGCACCAATGCCATTCTATTTAGAGAAAATGAATGCACCTTTACTCTGGGAAAGGTCCCTTTCAAAATGTGTCATAAGAAGTGAAACATCCTACACATTATCTTTTTTCTATTTCTCCACAGCAGGTATTTGTCTCTGTTTCCATTAAGGAGGTTCAATCAGTAACCGCAGACATGTCTCCTGCCCATAAATTGGGCTGTAACTGCTGTTATATTAAGCAAAAGGTCTAGCTTAAAAGCATACATGCCATCTCCTCTGGAGTCTTTTGCTCAAAGAATTTCTAACACTAGTAGCTACTTAGCTCAATTTCTTTGCTTTTAAAGATGTAAAGCAAAACATCACATTACTGCATTGAGAAAAATGTTTTCATGATGTTTACAGACCAAAAACACAAGCACACCAGTAAGGCATCATCTTGCTAGCTCTCCCTTATAAAAGGCTGATGAGGTTTCAATCATTTCAACCTAAAAGCAGCAAAAAGAGGCTTCCATTTTTTTTCACTTCTAAGCAAATCTCACATAAAGTGCGTCCAAAGCTGTCTATCTATCAAGATGGGCAGCATCTTGGTGGCTGTCGAGCTCCACCCCAGTACACATAGCTGTCCCCTGATTGCAGTTTCTTAGCTGAGTCTGAGGCAGTGTGTTGATATACTTACAGACAGTACTGAGGTGGGACAGATCCAGTATAATCAATGTCGGGGGAGAGACCCTCGCCTGTGTTTTTATAGGGCCGGGCCCCCTGGACGTGCGCCACTCCATTTGCCCAGCAGCCTTGCACACTCAGCAGCTGAGCGGGCCAGCTGAAAGGGGAGCATTAGCCTCGCGCTTTGTCGAGGCTCCAGAGCACCATTGTCCTCAGAGCCCCAAACTAACTTAGTCATCAATATGGCAGCCAGGGTCAGAGGCAAACGGACCCGGGTCTATACAATGGCAACGCACTGACACAACAGTTTGATTGGTGTGGCAGGATAATAGACACATTCTGCAAGTTGATCCCCTCTCTCTGTCTCTCTCTCTCTCTGTCTCTCTGCTGAAGGTAAACTGGGTCCTAAACTAGACGTGGAGAAAAGGCCCAAGGCATCCCACGCAAAGGCGATGACAAGTGTTAGTTTCATCCAGAGGGCATCCTCATCGCTTTCTTTTCCAGTGGTTGATCTGAGAGAGTCACCTGCAGTGAAAAGCTTCAGTATAATTTTACTTTCTGACTGGTGGGAAATCCAGGCTATACTCTTTTGCATTGGCACACTTATTGGTTTAAAATGTGTTGGCTTTCGAAATCACATGGGATCACCCCCCAAATATAGGCCTACAGTGTGCTACATAATGTCATAGGGCTCATATAGGTAGGAGTACATCATACTGTCCATTCTAAAGAAAGATAGTAGTGTACTCTATAGCTTTGGTAGCCTATGCTTCCAACCATACCTCTGCTCTGGTGGTACTGAACAAAGAAAATTGTAAAGAAATAAAAAGCTTTCAGGGAGAATAATCATGAATTTTAAATATAGGGTTGGGGTAATTAAGGCTGAGTTGAGAAATAGAATACAGTATCTAATATCGGAAAACAACACAACACAGTGAGTGCCTGATGTTTTTATTTTAAAATGATTCCAATTTTAAATGTCCATGATTTCTTTAACCATAATTATATATAAATATAAATTACAGTTATTTTAAAGACTCTCTTGAACAAATCAAATCTTGTTGTATTTTTTTTCCTGTATTACATTTTAAAAAGTATCAGTAGCATTAATAAATTAAATGTTGTACAGTCATGGTTACTATATTGTTAGAGCTGTGATTTAAACCAAGAGTGATGCCAGGATCCAGTTTTCATGTCAGTTCTCCCATTTCTACATTTGCTTATAGATTTGCCTTCAATGTTACATTTCAGCAAAAAGCTATGAGGGAAGAATTACACCATGAATGCAAACCATCTCACAGTCATGGACTATATTGTTTTTTGTGTTGATGAACTTAATATTTTTGGTTTTGTTTCTTGCTTTGTGAAAAGTCACTATCACAACGTCAATTTCACTCCTATGATATGATATATACTGTATGATTGGATTCTGGAAACAAACTAAGAAATACATATGATAGCTTAGTGTGCACTGACTGAATATTGGGAAACCATTAGTTCTGAACCACGTTTGCAGTTTAAAGATCCCTTTCTGAGTGAATGCACATTTGTTATATTTTTACATTATATATATTTTTTTCATATAGCATGTTTTGTAATGTTTAAATACACACAATATCCACTGTGTTGTGACAAAGACAGGAATTTAGAGATGTTTTTTTCCTTCATCATTGGTGACATCTAGTGGCAAAGAAATGTATTACATTCAGGTTGGCACTGACATGTAAAACTGACCTGCTCTGTTTAAAACAACAGTTATTAATATAAGCATTAATATACAAACACACTGATGATTTAATACATATAGACACTAGCCAGCTCAGCAGTTATTAAAAAGAGCTTACAAAGGACTGTTTGAAGGTTAATATTTGGTTCAGGTTAGAGTAAGGGTTAAGGTAGATGAGGGGCTTGGAAAAACATTATGTCAACAAGGGTCCTCACAATGATATAGATACAGGGATGTGTGTGTATGTGTGTGTGTTCGGTGTGCATGTGTTGTCCACTTGTGGGCATGTGTGAGGTCTTTACTTGTGTGAACAGCTTTCTCATTGTCTTCAGTTAACCCATTCATTGTTCTTGTCTGTGCATGTGTGTGTGTGTGTGTGTGTGTGTGAGTGTTTGTGTGTGTGTGTGTGTGTGTGTCACCAGGGGCTTGCCCCCAGAGCAGGTGATGGGCAGGTGAAAGGACAGGCTCATATAGACACAGATGTCGCGTGTGTGTATTTGTGTGTATTATGCATCCGCTTACAAAAGCACAAAGACACATACACACACACACCTACATACACACATACGTTTATATGTATGTAGACTCACTAAGTAGTTCAGATAGTAGCTCACATACGAAGGTCTTTCATCTTTCATCACCAGGTCTGATAACATGGATCAGCTGGTGATTGTTACCCTCGTGTGCATAAATGCACTCACTTACACACACACACACACACACACACACACACACACACACACATACAGCTCATTTCCCTGTTAAATACAGCTGAGGGGGATTTGCATGTGTCAGAGACAGTGTAGTCCTGTACAGAGCCAGTACAGTTCTGCTTTGAATCCTTATCTTGCCATATGAAAAAACCTCCCATTCATTTCTACTTACTGATCACATGACATATCTACTGGTCACTGTTTTATATCACTGAGGAAGCATAGGATCTCAAGTTGAAGACATTCATGTGCATCTTTTTTTATGGGGCAGACTTGTGAGTCACTTAAAAAAGAAGTCCTTTACCTTATTCAACACCCACATGGGTCTGATGCTTGCAGCAGATCAAAGGTCGATCTATACATTCGACTCAGTCAGTCAAATGTAAATGTAAATATTAAAACACAATGAATAGTGGCCTCCTAATTGTTTGCCAAGCAGCCATGTACTAGGATCTGATTGTGCTCAGGACAGGAGCTAATTTTATATACCAGGTGTATCCAATATGGTGCAAACACTGCTCCATCATGATTTAATCTTCAACTCAAAAGTAATGATAAATCACAATGAAAGGATCTATATTTGGCACACAGCTCTCAACATGGAGGAGGCTGTGCTGGACATGGATGTACAAAGACAACGGGAAACAGTGTTGGAGGAAGGGCCTCAGTTGTGCACAACCTGGATCTTCCACATCGCTGGGCTCATAGAGCACGTGTACCAGAGACCTCATCTGCCAAGCAGCTAACTTCTGCAGGCCCAGCTGGCTACTTATGGTTTAGAGCTCGGCCAACTTGAATGGGGATAGAATCATTTCATCACGTGGCTTTTCCAGGTGATCAAAATGTTATTGGACCGACCGATCAAATCCAGGTTGTGAAACAAGTCATTTCATTGGGTGTTGTGACCAACCTCCGAGGCTGAAAAATGAAGCCAATGCAGAATAAATCCTCATAGACCCCCATGTTAAAAGGCACAAATTTACAATAGAAATAAACATGTTTACAGCCTGTTTCAACAGCTTTTGGTCTCTAAAGCTACAAAGCTTTCAACATTCATGACAAGTGTATGGGAGTGAATTTTATTTATAACTCAGTTACGCATATTAAAGGGTGGAGATGCTTAAGTGACAGGCTGTTGCTACAGGCTATGAATCAGATCCACCTCTTGCTCCTCCATAGATCAAGCCTTTTGTTCTAATATTGTCCTTCTGGCTTAAACAAACCAAGATGGAGACTCAAGGCTTCAAAATGGCAGTCCACACACCAATAGGTGACATTATGGTAGTTACGTAAATTATTTAGACATGATGATTGTGATGCTCAAAAAATGTATCCACTGATTTGCGGATGTCTCTCTCTTAATACAAGGCCTCACACTTTCACTCAAGCCAGCATACTCTGCTCAGGGGGAAAAAAAATATACATTATTCATGTATTTATTAAAAGTAAAATTAAACATATATAGCTCGATGTTTGAAAACAACATTTTGCCACTCAAACATTTTCATATAATAAAATTATTTTTTTTATACTTGCATAGATTGGTTCGGAGGGCAGGAAGTCTGTTAACATTGCTGAGAGAGTTTTGTTTTGTGGGTCAGTGTGAGGCCGAACTATTTGAATAGTCAGTGAATGCACCTGCACGCACGCACAAACGTGTTTGCATGCAAGAACACACGTACACACACACACACACACACACAAGTGACTCATTATAAATCTGCACGCTGACACACATACAAACACACGCACAGTGACACACAGATTGCACTGAATAAATGCCCTCCTTCAGGTGGAAGGTCACCATGGAGACTAATCCAGGTAAGGGTGATGTGAGCAGGACATCTGCTCGTACCGCCTCCACTTGTCCCCGCTGATCTCTGCGTGGACACCCAAGCAGCTGGATTTACCTGCAGAAAAAAAACATGGAGAATTACTAAGTGGATGATAATATGTTCTGTGTGGGTGTTAATGAGTTATCACTGTGGAGGCTGACAGGCACATAGAAAGACAATCAGTATTGAATTGTGATGACAGACACACATAAACGCACACATTGCAGGTGGCAGATAGATGTTCAAGCAGACAGGACATACACATGGGAGACTATTTTTGCTTGGCATAGTTAGACAAGCAGGAGCAAGAATATTTGGCAATCATACTTGCTGCTATGTATTGATTTCCTTTTTATAAATTTTTTTTTTTTACTGTGATTATTAGTCATTAATACAAGATTCTCTTAATTGTGTTTCTGCATAATCGAGATTACCTTGCATCTTGTTGAGATATTTTTTCTGAGAGATTCAAATGTTGATTTATTGTTTGTCTCTATTATATTCCTCACCATCATTGCACTCTATAATCAGTATTATCAAAAAGTCAAAGTAAGTAGTAGCCAACCAGGAGAGGGAACAAGCCTTAAGCATTTGCATGACTCTTCATTATCAGTAACTGTCAGAGGAAACAGCACACAGCCTACAGGCAGCACACACACACACACACACACACACACACACACACACACACACACACACACACACACACACACACACACACACAGAGCCTCTGGGAAGCACTCTCTTTACCATTTATTGATAGCAGCAAACAGTATGGCAGGCCCCACAAATATAATCATGTTGCCGCTGTACAGATACAAACAGTGTTCTTAATGGTACTGATACAGTGTGGCACAGTTTAGAGGGTCACAGCCAGGGCAGCAGGAGGCCTGAAAAAAGAGAAGGTGTGCTTTGGGGTTTCCTGGCAGTCAGGTTAATTTTATTTATATGGGCAGAGATTTTAATAGATACGACTCCCTTTGTCATTTCACCATTGATTCAGATGTGGACAAAACTCTTAAATGGGTAGAAATAAAGAAAGTAGAGCAGTAGAGTTGGGATCGCTCTTTCGGGACAGACAAACAAAGTAGTATAATATTGATAAACAATGACAATAAGAATTTTTTCCAAACTCCATATGTTAAATTATTTGTGTGTATGCTTTCTTTGTTCACAATTAGTTGTCCAAAAGGGTGAAAAATAAATATAGGTGTTTTAATATGAAACTCATTTTAACTTAACAAAAAAATGTCTATTAAGGATGACAGTTGAATGTATTTATTTTGCATGTTTCTGGATACTTTCCAATTGCATGTCCTCAAAAAATGAGACTATAATCAAAAGGTATCAGAATGTTTCTTATGTACAGAAAAATGTCTCCGTCAACAATGTATGCACTGCTACACAATGTCTATGTCTGTCAATGTTGTTCATTTTTCTCATGTTGCTCTGAGAACTCATACAGGGAGAGCTTCATTTTCAAGTCCATTTTAAAGATGACAAATATCACTACAGAGCATTTAATGTAATATTCCCCCCTGTTCTAAACTCTTTTAAATTGGGACTTTCTTTTATCAACTTCCACCAAATATGTCTGAGCCTGTCTAAGCCTCCACATTGAATCCTAAAATAATGACTCACTTGCTAACACGGCTCATGGAGCTGGTAGAAAGGGTGTAGCAACAGCAGCAGGACCAGTTGGGACAGTCTGTTAAAATTGGGGCAAGGTAACCAGGATACTGAGGAGTGTGAGCTTTCCCTTCCTCTGGCTTTAAGCAAATATTGACTAGAGCTTAAAGCAGAGGCAAATAGGCTTTCAGGTAAAGAACGACAGGTTGGGAGGGCTTTCAAATAATGTCTCTCATAAGGTAATGATACCTAAATGAAATGTTTTTTGTTTTGTTTTTGAGAAAATAAAAAGTGATAGGGATTTGCAAAGGAAATAAAAACAATTTTAAGAGAATAATCTGCAGGAGGGGGCAAAGGTATTAAAGATATGTAACATCAACTTGAGTATTAGTGACTTCATTGAACACATGCTTTACTGAGTGACAACATATTCCATCACAAACAGGCCAAAATGCCTTGCAAAATTGCTTTTAATTGTATGACATAATATGTTTTATTTTTAGACAGTGATTATTGGTGTTTTCGAATTTTAAAGCACAGAAAATTGAGCATTCTTGACTATGCATTTTTTGCACTTTTGTCTGGCCCTAACCCTAACCCTAATAAAAAAAATTTAAAAAATATTTCACATTCAAATTGATTCAGCAGGCAAGTGCTCAATGGTTAAGACAGAACTGTAATCTGTGTGTGTTTTGGCATTGTGAATGACTGTAGCTTTTGAATGAATGTACTAGTTTGACATGGGACTGCAAAAGGGCAGTTTACTCTTTAGTAAGGTGGAGTATTACAGTTGAAACACTAGCTTCAACAATTTATTTTCTCAAATCCAAAACATTCAAACATGTTTCTTCCTCATCTGAAAGCTGGATAAAAGGAGAACACTGTTGTACCTTTAAAAGACACACTAAAGCAGTGAAAGCAAGATATTGTAAACATATGGAACATAAATATGATGACTGATGGCTGAATGCTGCATTAGAGCATCCACATGACAGATGGCCCATATCAGATGTCTGGTGTGTGTGGTTAATGTTTAGTCAATGATTAACAAAAACTGTCATTAAGCCCATCTCTCTACTCCCTGGTGCTCGCCTGCAGCCTCGGTTCATGACGTAAGAGATGGACAGTAATGAATAGTCGGCCAGTGGAAAATGCATGCTGTCAACATGAATGTGCCAATGGTAAAATGATTATCCAAAAAAAAAAACACCAAAGGGAGATACAGAGTTGATCATCCCTTTCCTTGTAAATGTCAACCTTTTTAGTACATACAATACAATATCATCTACATATAAAGGAGAGTACAATGACAGGCTAAAAAATAAACAGTAAATGACCATCCCCTGGACCCGTTGCCAATGTCAGTTACAGCTTTATCAGTCCAGTGATAGAGACAGGTGTGGTTGTTCAAGCAAGCAAGTTGGACACGAACATATGGAGTGATTGAGACTATGAGACTTAGTTTTGTATTTACCTTTTAAATAAAAACAAGAGCAAAACATGTTGAGTTTGGACTTTTTAATCTATGAACTCCCTGCCTCGATAACCCGAATCACTGACTCAGTCAACTGAATTCATCTGTAATGATATCTGTGCTTTTCTTTGCAAGCCACAAACACCTATCCAATGAATAATCCTTAAAAGTCTACTCAAATGAGTCAAGAAATGACTTTTCTTTGAGTTGTTTTTTTAATAGTTCACCTTTAGAGAAATGTTTGTGGCTCCAGTGGTGAAAGGAACATGTTGTCTAAGCCTAACATGGCTTTCTTTAGAGCATTGCCAGCTGTATGCAAATAAGGCAGTCTATTCAGTGAAATATGCTGTACACCTGGTGCTTCGGTTACTGAAAGTATAAAGTTATCAAGTCCTTAGAGCAATGGTTCTGAAATTATGGCTGTTTTACTGTCTTAGAAATGTACATTTCAGATGGATTTTTCAAGACTTTCATTATCATTTGGCGCACTTTTGCTGCAGCAAGATCTGGCCTTGCCGATTTAGAACGCTTGAACCTGCTTAAAGCAAACTTTTAAAACAAGCTAACCAAAAACAGCACTCCATTGTTTGTCTGAACTGAGGCTTGACAGTGTTAATGATGCAACAGCGATGCTCCAGTGATGATAAAATAAAAACTGTGTCTTTTCCAGTTGCCAACCCGTACCTGCGTAACGCGAGCCGAACGAACAAAACTTCATCTTCAGGTATTGTACGTGAGGCTCAACGTGAAGCAAATACAGACATGAAAAAGTCACAAAAACGATCACAGTGTGACGCTGATCCAGAGGGAGAGGTAGTGCGGGTATAACAGCAGGCCTCTATGTTGTCAGGTAACCTTTGGAGGAAGATTTGGGAAAAGTTAGAACACCAAGTAAATGTACATCCTTGAAAGAATGGATTCTCTAAAGGAAATGAACAAAAAAGCCTTACAGCCTACCTTTAGAAGAAGCAAAGAGAGGCCAACATGTGCAAGCTTGGTCAGGTTTGGCTCATCTTTTACGTGCACTGAATGTGTGCTGCTTGTGACAGGTATACACCTTTTATACCTCTACGTCTCTCTCTCTCTCTCTCTCTCCCCCTCTCTCTCTCTCTCTCTCTCTCTCCCCACCCCTCATGGATGAAATGGGCAGAGAGGATCCTCAGGGTGCAGACACCTGTTGCATGGTGCGTTGCTCTGATCCAATATTGACATAAAGGGGGAGGGGTGTGTGTGTCCGTGTGACACGCACACACACACACACACACACACACGCACACGCACACACACACACACACACACACACACACACTCTAAATACATTATTCTTACCAGCCATTTTTCTCCATCCAAATCGCCCTCCCTCCTACACCACTGTGCCAGGCAACGTGTCTGACCTTTGTGCCTGTGTTGATCTGTAAAAAGGAGCATTGTAACGTAGCTAACTGCCGATTCCATTTGCCCCATTCAGTGCCTGTTCGGGCATCATTTCCATATCATATGCCTTGCAAATGACTTTTTGCTGTTGGGTGACTCAGCTTGCCCAACAACTTTGGTAAGAAAAAAAAAGCTTACTGTGGAATTTCCAGGCGTCGTGGCAATGAAATGCTCGGGGTTTGAACTCTTGCTAAAGAGGAAAATCCACCCTGAGACATGTGGAAATATAATTTTGCTATAAATACTCACCAAAATAGGAAATTAGAGGATCCAGACTTGAATTCATGACATTCTGGTGACAGTTTTGGAGTTGGTCCAATGACATTAGTGCCTGACTCTGTGGGCTATTTCTTATTTTATCTGAACGTCCTCTGAACAAGAAAGTCATTGATATTTTTGATTGATTTAATAGTCAGTTAATTCAGTTTGTTTGAATTTAAAAATTAATGATACAAAAAACTATTGATAATTGAAAGGGAAAAAAATGACAACAGAGCCTGTTTCACATAACATGAACAATGATAGTCAGCCAATCAGTGATCTTGTTACTGCTCTGTGGGTTGGACTTCCTTGGTTGCAAATGTACTGCATGTCTTTAAATTAAAGGGACAGTCCTTCAATTTGACACATACAGTTCTCTCATTATCTCCCCCAAGGAGGTAACGTTTTCAGTTCACTTTGTCTGTTTGTCATCAGGATTATGGAAATACTGTTAGCCTCATTGTCATGAAACTTGGTGAAATGGTGTAGCATGGGTCAAGAAAGAATATGTTAAATTTTGGAGCAGATCAAAATCACAGGGTGTATACATAGGTTATTTTTCACTCTGTTGACATTGCGAGATAAGGCATTAGGCCTTAGCAGAGGTCTGCACTCTCTAGTGCCTTTCTAGTCACCTCAAGGATATAATTATGGGAGTTAATGGGCTCCATTTAACTCCCACCTAATATCTGGATGAAATGGGTTATAATGGTTACCCACAGGCCTCCCCCTAAACTCAAGAAGGCTTGTTCCGAGTGAAATGTTTTGTTCTTGACAGTTAATGTACTCCCTCAAATTGAAGCAGTATATTTGTCTTTTTAAGGCACAGGACAACATGTAAAAACAAGCTGCAGCTCACAGATGTACCATGGATACCTAGTTATCTCTCTCCTCATTCCAGGTGACCAGCTTGGTGACCAGTGAAGCATTGGAACTTATACTAAGGATTCATGAACTGCAGAAATTTTGTATATATATATATATATATATATATATATATATATATATATATATATATATATATATATATATATATATATATATATATATATATATATATATATATATATATATATATATATATATATATATATATATGTATGTATGTATGTATGTATGTATATATATTCTAAGTTTTTGTATGGCATTGTGTGACCTGTGTCTGATGTTGTTGACTATATGGTGAATTTGCTGGTCTTGGTGCTTTGTTGGAGTTGACCTGAGTGCGTGCTCATTCACCTCATTGATTGCACCTGTGACAATTATCTATTGCTACTCTGATGGCCTGGAAGCTGGCATCACCCTGAGGTGAGCTGCCCCTCGTTTTTACATGCCAGGACCATTTATTAAAGGCTTTTTGACTTTTGCAAATCATTGTGACTTAGCGTTTTCTGGTTATGATGAATGAAAAAGCAAATACTATCATCTCCCTCCTTTTTTGGTCATATTTGTTCTTCAATCTTAAGACCACCTGTTTGTGGTAACTACATATGTGAATTAACACTCCTGACTGACCTATTTCATATATGTACAAAAGTATCATCTTATTTCAAGGGAGAAGAAAGGGCCTGAAGCACACTGATCAGTTTACAACCTTCTATAACTGACTAACAGTTCAACACCATTGTCACTTCATCAGAGTCAAAGATGGCAAAGACCAACATTCATATGTAGTCATTCTACATCAGGTGAGCAGTTCACATTGGATAATTGGTAGGTCAGGATTTCAAATCTATTGGACAATACACAAGTGGGAGTTGCCACTGTGAATGCCTGGCACCTGACATCAGCCTTGGTACATCTGTGGAGCTGCCTCTTGTTCTATCATACCCTGATGAAGGTGCTAAGCTCATTTACTAACATAAAGGCCTTTTAACTCATGCAAAACAGTGTGCCTTGGTATTTTGTGGTTTTGACTTAGTGTTCAAAAGGCAGCTGACCTTATACTGTTACATTTAGACATACTGTATCTGCATATTGTAATACGTAAATTGATCAGCATTTATGTCCAAATTGAATGATTAATTTTTCTTTTCGCTAAAGTTACAATAACAAGATAACCAGTGGCCTCTCACTTCTTCCACATTAGGAATATGGATGTTCAAAACACAAATAACAGTACAGCACTGTTACATTAAGTGCATATATGTACAACTGGGTAACAATATCAAACATTAAACTTGACAAAAAGTATAGATTTGCAATACGATTTATTTAAGTATTCAGCATTGTGCTCTTTTTCAGTAACAGTAGGAAAGTACATGGAGGGAAACAAGGTCTGAGTTAGATAAGACATTTATTCATTAAAGCAAATACGAGAATACCATCAAGGACACCATGAAGCCATTTTACTGCATGGAGGCGTAGTAGGAACAGCGTAACTGTCATGGCTCCAGGACACAGCGTACACAAAATTTAACTTCTGTCTACTTTTAAAGGGAGGTGTCACAAACTAAAGGCAATTCTCTCTTGTATAAACAAACTTGTTTACTGATCCTCTTTCTGGAGAGAAACAATGGAGAACTGGGATCACAGATCATGTCAAATTATAGAAAAAAATATTGCCTCACCAGAGGATTTGTTATTTTTACATATGGACGGCAGACATTGGACTTTAGACATTTGAGACGACTAACCCGCCTGCAATCAGCATTTCCTCATCTTGTAATTAAAACAATCTGAGGGGCTACACACAGATCATCCAAACTAATAAACAAACACAGCTGTTGAAAAAGAAATAACAAGCAGGCCAAACATTGCTCAAATGGCCCATAATTTTCTCACATTTTCAAATGCTATCATTTTGTTAACCTATGAATTCACAATGTAAAGTGTTCCCTTTATAAAGGCATATTCAAGTCAGGACCACATTCAAAACATTATTTAATAACAATGATCTAATAGAGTTGTGACTGACCAAGGACTTCCATTCCCTTTGAAATTAACCGTCTCTACATTCAAGTTGAGATTAATACCGACACTTTGTGAAACTGGAGTTCAACATAAATGACTCTGTGACTTGCAGTTATGTTCAGGAGCTAAATGAAAACATCATTCCATCATTAGTACATCTGTCATCTTGTAAAAAGAGATGCTCAAGATCTAGATTGGACAAATGTGTACTGAAAAATTCCCTGAATTTGATTTTGGTTTTGCAAAACCCTTGAAAAAGTATTAGCCGTACTCACTCTTTTTTTGCAATACAAATTTTAGTCTAGCATTTAAAGCAATTATACAAAAAGCGTAAGCAGACAAAAAAAAACTCTCCATGTCTTGTTTCTAGCAGGTGGAATTAAAAGGATTACTGATGTTTTTTTCCCAAATGTGTATAAACCTGGTCAGGAGTACCTTAGCAAATAGACTTTAGGTTTGGTTGTGCAGTTATTTAATAGGAGGGAATCAAAATAACTCAGTTAAAGCAGCTTATTAATAGGACTGACTTAAGAGAGCACAATTCCATATGTTCAAAGGTCAAGTGTCTGGTCCCCTGCAACACCTGCCAGGTAACTCCTGCAGATGTTAATAACCTGTGTAGTTTCTGCACTTTGATGTGGCAGTGTGGAGTACAGACGCACATGTCTACATATGTTTCTATGTATACAACTAGGTGCACACTTGTGTAAGTGAAAATAATAAAAGGTCACCACAGAGGTCCTTATTTGTGGGTTCAATTTGCAATTAGATGAAATGACAGTTGGTCCTAAGCTCTTAATGGCCACTGTGGCCCAGTCTCTTTGTGTAAGCCTCCCAGCCTGACTTTCTGTATGACTCAGCAGCTTCCAGCCTATCAGGGGCCTCCAGGATACCCCGGCCGACGATGATGACATCAGAGCCTTTGTTGCAGAGGACTTCCTCTGGGGTGGTGTACTGCTGGCCCAACCCATCACCTGTGAGAGAGAGTGGTGGGAGCATTGGGTGAGGAAGGGAGGCAGAAAGAGAGGGAGGTTGTTGAAGAGGGTGAGGATTAGTACTGATAGCAAGCCCAGCAATCATTTCTTGTGCTACAGCTCCTCCTTGTGTTAAAGACAAGTCGCAACACCAAAAAGAGAGCAGAGTGGAAAGGCATATAGTTATTTACACCTATTTTTCTGTCTGTTTAAGGCATCAAAGAGAAGTCACCTCCGGGTGAAAAAATAAGTAAACACAGAGTGTATTTGCTCCAGCCATTGTCTTAAGTAAGGATACTGTGTATACTGTGTATTAAAAGGACTTTTTATTATTCACTATTCACCAAATATCAGTTACCATATCAAAACACCCTTAAAGCTGAAAGGCTGCACTCTGACCTTGTATTATTCATTTCATTTTAAATTTGGTGTGGTGGAGAAAAACTATTTAAAATATGTAACTCAGTAGGTACCACACCAGAAAGTACAGTGTAACAAAAAATACTGCAAATGCTCACAATCATCAAAGATTAATAATACTGAAGTGGGAGTGTGTACCTACAACATTAATCTATTCAACTATATGTGCATGTATGTATAATAGAGTACATTGTTTTGTTTTTATTTATTTGACCTTTTTAATTTATGTTTTATCTATCTTATTTCCTTTAATTTATGGTTTAGTTGCTCTTTTTTGTTTCTGTTGTTGTTTTTGGTCTTTTTCTTTGTATTTTTTTATACTGACATTATGCTTCCTGCATCTTGCATAATTTGTCCTCTGGTTTTCATTTTATCTTAACTCTACCCTGGTTTCTTCTTGCTTGTGTAAACTCTCTTTTTAAAGGTGCTATATAAATAAAGATATTATTAGCTGTTTTTTTATTACAAGATTTTATAGTTTCCTTTTACTTATATGTAAATTACAACATGTCTAGGAGAAAAAAAATAAATGAAAAGAAATACCAAATGTCAGTCCAAATTCAGATTTACCTCCGGCCTGCAGCTGCACCCCGGGGGTCATGTGGATGAACTCTGGCCTCTTGGTGATCTTGGAGCCACAGATAAACCCAATCACAAAGTCTGACTGCTCCTCCGCCATCTTCAGCTGTAGCGAAAGATAACAGAGATGAACTAGACTTACTGCCTCGCTGTCCTGTGCCTCTGCCAACCAGTCAAGTTGCAATTTACATCCGCGTCCGTCCAAACTTAAAAAATGTATTAAGTGAAGACATTAATTTAATAAAATATATTAAGTGTATTTTTGGGGCAAAATGAAAGTCATCACTATATTGAAATGTATGCTTTTAATTAATAATTTCTAGTGAAACCTGCCATCTTCACTTAGAGACTATTTTTAAGGAGAAGACTGATTGAGAGCTTTGTCACGTAGTGCAACGAGAACCACCTAAAGCCTAATATCTGCAAAAAAATGAGCTTGCGTTGTAGTTATAGCCATGACAGCTGACAATGCTTCAAATACTGATGTTAATTTTTCAAACTTACTCATGATAAAACCAGCTGTATTCTATTGGAAACTGTGCACCTGCAGTCCAGCATTGGGTCTAAAAGTTTGCTTTTACGTGCCTCTGCCAAAAACTGCTCCCCTAATAAACCGAACTGATCCGATCAGCTCTGACTGATCCAACTAACTGAGTGACTCATCAATTCTCCATCCTCTGATTCAAACTCAACCAACTGAGTGTGCAAATTTTTGTGGTTCCATTAACGCAGCACAATTCTTTATGCATAATTTAAAGAAATTCCCTCCAGGCATTCCTGAGATATCACAGGACAATGCGATGGACAGACAGCCACACAAAAAAAATGCATGAAAACTAGAAGCTGATAAACCTAAACTATGTACTATATCATTTTTTAAGTAAAATTACAAAAAACACAGAGAGATGCTTACCACAGCGTTTGTGTATTCACCCGTAGCCAGTGACCCCTGGGAGCTCATCTGTGCTATGAGCAAACAGCCTTGGCCCAGAGGCTTTCCTACAGCACTCAGACCCTTCACAACGCTGGGCCCTGGCACCGCATGGGCATTCACTATGTGGGACCAGGATGAGATCTGGTACAAACCACCTAGGAAAATGCATACACAACACATTGTTAGGCTACTTAAAATATTAACAAAAAAGTTATTTTGAAGACAGATGCACTTCATGACAATGTAACGAGTATTAAATCCTCCCACCTTCATACTGATGCTTGACTGTGTTCCCAATGTCAGCAAACTTGCGATCTTCAAAAATGAGGAAATTGTGTTTCTCAGCCAAAGCCCGCAGCTTCTGGCTGAAGGCCGCTGTATAGTCCTGTCAGCAGACATAACAAACAGCGTTATGTCATTTATCCTGACAACATTCTCTGTGTAAAATGTGAACTCGTTTCACTCTGACCTTTAGGATATCCACATGAGTCTTGAGCAGGCAGATTTTGGAACCAAGAGAGTCTGCCAGCTGAAGTAGCTCCTCACTGCTCGTCACGTCAGCAGACACACAGAGGTTAGACTGCTTGTCCTCCATTATCTTCAGCAGCTTTGACGCCAGAGGGTGAACGTCTGCAGACAACAGGAATACAATATTTTCCATTTAAAACCACACCAACTCTGACCAAAACAACTGTTGAGAAATGAAGAATAAAATGTATGAAATGCTTTTAAAAGCTGGATGTAACTTTGCACAGAAATACTGTCAATTTTATTCACATTACTGTACTAGTGCTGACCATTGACTAACTTTGAAGTAGGGCTGTGCCCGACTCAGAACTATGTCAATCAAATCAGATTTGTTTTCAAATATGAATATTCGAAAAGTGTTTTTCCCCCATAAAACGTTTTAAAGTTTGAATGGGCTCTGTAGAACGTTCAGTTTGACAGCCGCATTCACTTAGTATAGTACACAAGCTGACAGCGCTAACGACGGGCTGAAAATGTACAACAACATTTTTTGGTAACATTAGATATCAAACAAAAGCCAGAGACTGAGTCGTAATAAGTTGCTGTGAGTGGTAAATTGACCTCCTCTAAGCAAAAGAAAGAAGATAACATGACAGTCAGGAGTGCTTACTCTGCAGCAAAGTCTGGGGACCAAAACTTCCCCAGAAGCACACTGCACAGCACACTGACTAGCAAAAAAAATAAATCAATTGCTGGACTTGAAGCAATCTCAGTCAACTGAGGGGTCTGAGGAGTCTGACTGATGGTTCAAATCCCCTACTTTCAATGGACAGCCATACATGGAAGACGACATACCTGGTAGTTTAGCTCTATCTGCGTAGCTCAGCTCCATGCTTTGCTCCACACATGGCTTCTTGGAGGCAGGAACCCCATTTCCATTCTCCTCCTTGGGGCTGAAAGAGCCAAGATGCAAATGTTACATAACATATGCATTAAACACACAAACAGCTGCACTCCAACTATACTCGTCATCTTTGGGGGGATGATGGTGCGACTGTACCTGAAAGTGTTATTGTCCAGGATGAATTTGCGGACGCTCTGGGCGGTGTGGGCGTTGATGCGTTCGGCTGCCAGCAGCACGTTGAGCAGCTTGAACATGGAGATGATGGGATGGAGCTTGATTCTCTGAGAGGCCAACATCTCCACTCCTCCTTGCTCTCTGTCCATTAGTACGATGGCATCTGTCACCTGGAACCAACAAACATTTCAAAAGATGAATACACCCACTGGGGTGAAAGGGATTGTTCACCCAAAAATGAAAATTCGGGCATTATCCTCTCATCCTCATATCATTGGAAGTCAGATGAAGTTTTATAGTCCACAAAACACTGCTGGAGTTTCATGGGGGAAAAGGCGTTGCACTCATCTCCCACACATTTGAAGCAAATGGTGACCAGGATTAAAACATTAAAAGACTGCATAGTAAAATCACAAAATGTCTCCATACTGCTCGTCTGAAGTAACCAAGTGTCCTGAAGCCCCAACGTGCCAAGTTGTTTTGAAAAACGTCACTGGCGTTTTATTTTTAGTCTTGTCTCATCTTGGTTTTATTATGTATTTTTTAAATGTTTGAATCTGGTCACCATTTGCTTCAAATGTTTGCGAGATGAGTGCAACGCCCTCTTCCCATGAAACTCTGGCAGTGTTTTGTGGACTATAAAACTTCACCCAACTTTCTATCAGCCTGAGGGTAAGAAGATAATGACTGAATTTTCATTTTTTGGGTGAACTATCCCTTTAAGATGGTTTCTGCCTACTTGATGGACCTCTAAAAACCTTTACAGTGATCAAACAAACAATGTGGCACCTTCAGTCCCCCTTTGTAGAGCACTTCTGCAGTCTCCAGGATGCTGCTGCCACTGGTCACCGTGTCCTCTATGATCAGGCATGTGTCCCCCTCACGAAATGAGCCCTCCACTAGACGCTTGGTTCCTAGAAGAGTTACATAGGGAACCTTATCAGTCTCTATTCTGGACACGCTGTGTTACTGAGTCACTTTTACCCTGATTTAAGACCTCAGAGAGGTCATCTTTCACTGCAGTAAAAGTTGCTGCTGATTCACGAGTCAGCCCCTACTGCTACATGTATGGTCTGTTTTTTTTTTGTTGTTGTTTTTTTTATAGGAGAGTGTGAAACTTTAAAGATTTAAGTGATTTTTCAAGAACTGTCTTGTCAGCTTTGTAGGGCAGGATGAATGCCTTTGTTTGACAAAACAGCTTAGCATTGGGTCAATGTCCACAATGCACATAGCTGCAAACAGTTGAGACTTTTTGTTAAAGGTAAATAAGCTCTTAATACCACAGGGCCAAAAACTGTTCCATGTTACTCCTTATCTCAGGGATGTTACAGTACGTGTTTGCTCTTCTCAGAAGGAAGAAAAACTGTAACAACCTCACTGATAGACGTGCAGGCAAAACTGTGCAGAGAGCGAATATTTTAACCCATATCGCTAAAACAAGCTCTTCAGGTTTGCTCGCATTGCAGGTCATCAGCCAATCACAACAGCAACTCTGCAAGATATCTGGCAGTATTAAGGGAAGGGCAAACTCAAAACTGCAGATATTTCACATGCGCTATACTCATTTTAAGCTGCTCCCATCTGGGCAAAAAATGTAGGGTCTCAAGAACAGTAGTAGCACCACACGGCATCAGCTTTGGCTCTGATACAAATCACCTTCCATGTTAAACATCAAGTTTTACAAAATTGGACAATTCTTATCTACAAACAATGTTTCCATCTTAACAAATTTGTATGCTTTCCAGGGTCTACACTCTCGTCGTGCGTGATGAATAAAGCCTGGCCTTCAAGCCACTCACCATAGTCCTTGGCCTCCTTTCGCCTGATGAGCATTGGCAGTTCATGTCTCGAGCAGATGATTGTGGCCAAAGGCAGCGCTGTGTATGGAACGCCACACACCGAGTCAAACTGAAGCCCCTCTTCTTGCACTCGCTGGTAGATGAGACTGGACACCTGAATATAAAACAAGATAAAAAGGTTTGCAGTGGAAAAAGGGTCAAGATGTTATTGTGGTTGTGTTGTAAGTGATGGCCATATGACAAACACATGACAGTCATTTCCAACATGCTAACAGGGTTTTAACATTTGTCATCAAATGTTCCAAATTATGTATAAATACATTTAAATTGTGATTTAAGAGAAGTTGGAGTCTCAGACCTCTAAAAGATGATAAAAATTCTACAACTTTATGAAAAAGTTGTTTTTGGATGTCTATATTATGTAGTCCTTGTGATGAGGCAGTGTTTTTGTTTGTGCATTAAGTTACCAAAATCAAATAATGTCAAGCTGTACTAAAGAGCTTAATCAGATATATTTGATCCCTGGGGGGGGGATTATGATATGTTGTCATTGCTTTAATGTAATGGACTTTTAAATATCTTATGTCTTTTACGTTAGTAGAGATAACAAGCATATAAAATAATAAAGATGTACTTTAAGCAACAACATTTAACACTAGTATCTAACATATGAAATATGAATGACATGCTAAGTATGTTAAGTGTTTTAAAAAATATTTGTTTAAAAAATGTGGATTAAGCTAAAATATTTAACAATGTTAAAATGTTTAAAAATATAAAACATGTAAAAAATGTATGAATGTAAAAAATATAAAAAAAATATGGGCATTATGCTCCATTTCAAAGTATAAAACTAGCATGTAAAGTTTTAGAATTTTAAAAATGTGTACTATGCTACATTTCAAATTATGAAACTAACATGTAACGTCTTACAAATATAAAACATATATATATATGTATTATGCTACAAGCTTCAACACAATACATACATCAACACAAGTAAGAATAAGAAACATGTACAAATGTGCATCACACGTTAAAGGTAAGCGATTTGAAAACGATTCTTATGAACATTTCTTACATATTGTAATGTTGCTGACACTGTGTTAAACAAATGCTGTAGGAACATTTTGGACGCTTTAGTTGGTGCTTTTAAATTAAACTGTGTGCGATTGGTGATTTTTGGTTACCACATCTACAAGAGGGGAAGCCAAATTATATTGACAATCCCATTTTGCATCATACGCGTCTTGCATAATGTGTCCTCCCTGAATGCGGAGGTCCACTGCAAACTTCCCGTCCAATACTGACACTGTTGAACTCTCAGGCTGCTGGTAAACATCCACGTGTGCGCCATAACCACGTTTCCTCAACACGGCGGTACTGACATTTTAGCCTCAATATGACATTTTAATTATGGATAACGCAGCAGTATGATGTTTCACAGTTGATCACATACAATTTAAAGTCCATCACGCCGTCCACCGGAGAGGACAGCACGTGCTAAGGTACCTGGTTCATGAGCGCTGGGTAGGACACGAGCACCCTGAGGTCGATGTAGATGGGTGTCAGCATGCCGCTCTTCAGCTTGTACTCTCCGAACTTCACCGCGTCCACATCGTGGAGCTTCAGGATTAAACTGTCAATAGAGTTGTTGTCCATTTTTGCTTGTATTCAAGATATATTTCACAGGAGTTGTCCCGAACTTGCGTCCGACCCTACTCTGTGCTTCCTCAGCGGGAAACATGAACAACACTTCCACTCTGGTTTCTTCAGAATAAAAGCGCCATCCCTACTCTTACTCTTCAGAGTATTTGAGCTTGGTGTTCATTCACAACCAACAGCGACTATTTCTACTACCAGGTCATCAGGCACACAGTCTGTTTTTCTTTCTCTATGAAAGCCACAGAATGAAGCTTATTAGTGTGAATTAAGCTAAAGCACAAGTACGAAGTATGTTACAAGCCGCTCTAAGGAGGAGATTTTTGTATCACAGCAATACGAGGAGAAAAAGGTCCATGAGAAAATAGTTTTTTTTTTAAAGCAGCTTCAGTGCACGTGTATTTTAGTCAATAAGTATTTTCCGTAATTTTATTCTGAAGGAAAGACACGTTAACCGGAAACCTTGCTAGCAGAACCAATGACAGATCGTATTTCGCATTCCACAACTCCGCGAGGAAGAATGATTTCCGGTGTAGTATATTTCGGTATAGATCATGGATGGGGTTACTACGTCTGAAAATATCTCTGAAATGTTTTGAAAACATTATAAGGATATTTTTAACTGCATTAAGGGTGAATTGAATGTTGGTGATGTGTTTAATACTGACGGTATGGTTGTTAGAACACATGAAGTCAGCTATGCAATTTAGAAACTGTCAGTGAATAAAGCATGTGGCCTTGACCACATTACAGCAGAACATCTTAAGTATGTTTACCGTAGAATTTCAGTGCTTCTTGCTGATTCTTTGTTATCTATCTCGTTAATGCCTGTGGTGAAGGATAAAACTGGAAAAATACTAAAAGAAAAGTAAAAGAAAAGTACTTTCTAAAGTATTAGAACATATCCTTTTGGATAAACTTCAAGAATACATAATTACCTCAGACAGTCAATTTGATTTTAAAAACAAGCACAGCACAGATTTGTGTATATGCACACTGAAGGAAGTTGTAAGTCAGTACAGAAGAGATAATACTACAATATTTATGTGTTTTCTGGATGCATCCAAAGCGTCTGACAAAATCAACCACGGTAAACTGTTCATCAAACTACAAGAATGAGGGGCTCCCATTCGATAATGATCTTGCATTTTTAGTAACCACATCAAACCATGCAGACTAGATAGGGTAAGACTATATCTGCTCCATATTGAGTGACTAATAGGGTGTGACAAGGTGGAATACTGTCACCTGTTCTATATATTCTGTATATGGATGATCTGTCTAGTAATTTAAAATAATGTAAAGTTGGATGTATGGTGGGGAATACTATTATTAACCATCTGATGTATGCTGATGATTTAGTAGTTCTGTCTCCCTATAGTGCTGGCATACAGCAACTGCTCAGAATCTGCTCGAGCTATGGTATGCAGTATAAATTTAAATTTAACCCCAAAAAGAGTGTGGTTATGATTGGTAAAACCAAAGAGGATCGGAAACTAAATTTTCCCTCATTTTTTATGGCAGACCAAGAGATAAAAGTGGTGAACAAAGTGAGGTATTTGGGTCATATTATAAACGATGATCTTTGTGATGACAATGACATATAGCACTATATAACTGTATGCACAAGCTAATATGCTGGCATGCAAATTTCATATGTGTACAGAAAATGTTCAAACAGCCCTTTTTAGAGCCTACTGTACACCGCTCTACATAGCCCACTTGTGGTGCAGTTATAGTTAAGCAAAAATAAAAAGGCTTAATGTGGCCTTTAATGATGCATTCAGAATTTTCCGAGATGAACGAGTGCAAGTCAAGTTTGTAACTCCCAATGTACCGACCTGTCGAATTGGGTATTGGGTATTTATTGTTTTATTGATATGGACCCAATAGTCTGAAATAAAATTGATTGTTTTGTATTGTATTTCGCCTGTCAAAATCATAGACTGTATATAAAAAAATTAATATATAATAAAATAAGTAATATAAAATAGAAATATGTAAAAACATATATATATATATATATATATATATATATATATATATATATATATATATATATATATATATATATAGTCTATGTTTAAAATAAAAGCACAGACCTTCCACATTTCTAGGGCTTGTGGAAATGACAACTGGCCCAAATTTTGCAGGTATTTGACTTAAACATTTTTTTATGTCAAGTAACTTACATCAGCCTTCTGTTTCCTGAAGTCATAGCACCAAATTCAGGTTTGTGGGACATCCTGACCTAAGAAAGAGCCTAAAAATAGGCCTACTCATCACCCCCAACAACAACAGCAACAACAAAAGTAGACAAGAACTGACTTGGGTTTTTTCAGTTTATTAAAAAGATTCAGTCCACAGTAGTTCAGATTTTGGCACCAACAATATAAAAACAAGTTAATCAAAAAATAAAGTGTACACCCCAAAAAGCATTGAACAAAATGCCTGAATAAAAAGGGATAAATAAAAATGAATCTAAAAAAACGTAAAAATAAAAATAAAAAATACAAACATTTATGTAATTAAAATGCATTTCATTTGGAAATAATGATGAACACATTTTT